>NW_021528048.1:23876-125756 GCF_001605985.2 Dendrobium catenatum | reverse complement strand
AAAATCAGGTAATCTCATCATAGGTGCTTCCATCATTCGCTTCTTAATCTCCTCAAAAGCCCTAGTTGCAGCTATGGTCCAAAGAAACTCTTCTTTCTTAAGGCAATCCGTTATTGGCGCTACTTTGGTGCTAAAATTTCGAATAAACCTCCGATAAAATGTGGCCAATCCGTGAAAACTCCTAACATCTCTAATATTCTTGGGTTCTGGCCACTCATTTATAGCTCGCACCTTTTCAGGGTCAGCAGATATGCCTCGGGAAGATATGATAAATCCAAGGAAGGTTACTTGATTTGTGAGGAAAGTGCACTTCTTAGGATTGGCATACATCTGCTCCATTTTCAAAATCTCACAAACTTGTCTTAGATGATTCAAATGTTGTTCCACCGAATGACTGTAAATTAAGATATCATCAAAGTATACTACAACAAACTTTCCAAGGAAAGGCCTAAGGATCTGAGTCATCACTCTCATAAAAGTGCTTGGGGCGTTGCTTAATCCAAAAGGCATTACAGTCCACTCGTATAACCCATCTTTGGTTTTGAACGCCGTCTTCCATTCGTCCCCGGGGCGGATTCTAATTTGGTGATAGCCACTCTTAAGATCGATCTTCGAAAATAGTGTGGCTCCGGTCATCATGTCCAACATGTCATCTAACCGAGGGATTGAGAAGCGGTACTTGACAGTGATTTTGTTGATAGCACGGCTATCAACGCACATTCTCCACGACCCATCCTTCTTAGGGGTAAGAAGGGCAGGAATCGCACACGGGCTAAGACTCTCCTTAATGAACCCTCGTTGTAACAGCTCATCTACTTGTTTCTTGAGCTCCTCATGTTCAGTGGGGTTCATTCGGTAATGGGGTAGGTTTGGTAAAGAAGCTCCAGGCACTAGGTCTATGGCATGTTGAATGTCCCTTAGAGGTGGCAGTTGGTAGGGCAAATCTTCAGGGAAGACATCAGAAAAAGTATCCAAAAGTGGTTTTACTTCCTTAGGGATTGGTTCTTCTTCTTCTACACTCACTTCCCGGGCTACTAACGCGTAAAGAGGGGCTCCCGACTCTAATTCCATACCTAGGTCTTTAGCAGTTAATAAATTCAAGCCTGTGTTGGGTTTCAGGGAGTTGGGCTTAACTTCTTCCTTGGTAGACTTAGGTTGAGTGGGTAAGAGTTTAATCTTCTTGCCCTCGTGTTCAAACACACATGTGTTCGATCGTCCATAAATGTGTACATCGTTGTCGAACAACCAAGGGAAGCCAAGGATGATTTGACCCACATCCATTGTCAAAACCTCGCACCAAAATTTCTCTTTATATCCAACAAACTCAATAGGAACGAGACTCGTATCTTTTACCTCCAAGATGGTTGAGTTGATCCAGGCGACTTTGTAGGGGTTTGGGTGTGGTGTGGTCCTTAACTGAAGTTTCAAAATCATAAAAGAAGATACGACGTTGATACAACTTCCACTGTCTATTATGACTTTGCAATTCTTGTCTCCAATCTTAGTGAAAGTGTAGAAGATCGAGGTCCTTCGCCAGTCTTCGCTAGGCTTAGGCTGCGAGAAGGCACACCTAATGACTTGCAGATCTAAGTGATTCATCTTTTGAAGACAGTGGATCACAGCAGTATCCTCTTCGTTGAAAAACTCTTCATCATCATCCATTTGGTGAACTAATTCAGCTTCAGGCTCATCCTCTTCTTCCGTTACTTCTTCAATTATTGTGACCTTAAACGGGCTGGAGCATTGAGAGGCAATATGTCCGTACCCATGGCACCTAAAACACTTAGTGCCGACAGTGGTTTTGGGTGTCTCCCGTTCAGGTGTTTTCCCTTTATAGTCTGATCGAGGTTGGGCTTGGCTAGGGGAAGGCCGACTACCTGAGGGTCCAGTGGGTTTGTTGTAAGGTTGGCTAGAAGAAGACTTGAATGGGTTGGGTCTAGAGTCTTGAGTCCTAGTGACGTGGCTCCTAAATTCTTCCAGGTCTAGTACAAGACTACAGGCAGCTTCATACATATTCACTCCTCTAGCAAATAGTTCATTTCTAAGATCTTCCCTCAATCCAGCTCTGAACATTGACAGGAGTTGTGTAGGAGTGGTGGTCTCTTCCCCGTTACAGCGAATCAAGAAATCATCAAAGGTTGATATGTATTCCTTAACAGTCTTACTTCCTTGAGTTAACCTATTCCAACGATCTAATAGTCTTGGGTAGTAGGAGGGAGGGAGATATTTTCTTTTCAGTTCGTGCTTCATCGCTCCCCAGTCAGCTATAGGATATTCTCCTCTAGTTTCTCTCATGTGCTCTACGTTAGTCCAGTATTGGTTGGCTCTACCAATCAACTTCATCTCAGCAAATCTCACCTTTTTCTCTTCAGAAATATTATACCACTTGAAATAGCTATCCATCCCTTTGAGCAAATCAAGAAAAACTTGGGGTTCTAACGTACCATCAAACGTAGGGGGGTCTACCTTAATACTCTTAAGGAGTTGCGTATCGTTGTCCCTCCAAGGTGCGTCACGTCCTACCGGTTCTTGATGGGGTCGGTGATTGGGTCGGTAGTAGTCTCTAGGAGGTCTGTACTCTGTTCGGGCATCTTCGCCATAAGGTGATTGTGGTCTAGATGGGGTATAGATGGCCGGGTGTCCTGCCCTTTCGATGTTGTCTAGTATTTCCCCCATATGACGTTTAAGCTCCGCTACACTCATTTGGGTGTCCCTAATTTGTTGTGACATTGAGCCCAACTGGCTCACAATCATGTCTAAGGTTGCTTGCATATGTGTGGGATCCATGGTTGGGTGCTAAGGATCACTAGGAAGGCTTCCTAAGTCAAGGGCAGCAGCTAATCCCACTGAAATGCTTGCTGAAATTGTAACTACAGCAGCTGGAAAGTCCAGGGCAGCAAGCACAGAAGAGGGTGAAGTTACCTAAGTGTTTCGGCAAGGCTCCAGGGTCTAGACAGCACCTAAACAGCGACTCTAGGTCCGCTAACGGATGTATAACAGCTGCAGAAAACAGTGGACAGCAACTTAACACTACCTAGAACTCACTCTACCGGCTATACTAAGTGCAGAAAATTAGCGGGCAGCAAATGTCTAAGTGGCCTAGACTATTATGGATGTCAAAATGAAGGTGGCATCACTTAAACACATGAAGATACTAATGTAAGATGAAATAAATGATGCAGATTTTTCTGGACAGCAGTAGAAAAACAGGAAATAAATCTATCTAGTTGATGGTATGCATGCAAACTTCTAAGGATAACTTAAATTGTATTCCTAGGATGCAATCTAGCAAAGGGAAAGCATGCTAGCCATGCTCTGATACCAAGATGATGTGTGATACGTTCAAGAATTGCACATGAAATTCATTAAGAATCACAAAGTTTACCAATGTAAGATTAAACTTTCGTAGGTTAAGATTCAAGAAATTTCCGTTAACGAAATGTTATGATAAGCGGTTACAAACTAGTGTTTAGACACAATTAATGAAGGGTCTCAAAAGTTACACAATAAAGCAAATGCGGAAAATAATAGAATCCCACGGCTAATGTCTAGAAAGTTCACAACGAGTACCTTGCTCACTCACACTCAAGTCGGGCTTAGCGGGAGAAGGCCTTTAGCAAACTTACCGATGCCACGAAGACGGTGGCCACACCAATGGACTTTAGCCACGGAGAGGTTGATGGTGACGAGGATGGCGTGAATGCTTGACTGTCGATACTCCAATCGTAGCTTGAAAATCATCGGTCGATGATGCTCACAAGAATCGGGACGACTCGCTCCAAGTATTCTTCAACTGTGGCGTCGTCTTCAAATCCTACGTCAAAGCACGGAGATCGTAGGATATTAATGCTTCCGTCGGCGTTGAACACCAATCCCCAAATGTCATTAATGCCTTAATGGGGGCATTAAGGGGGCTCCACCATGGATGGGGCCGGCGGCTTCTAGAGGGGGGGAATTGGGTGTGGGAGCAATGGAATAGCTTCCAAATTAGCACATGAGGTTTAGGAAGGGTTAGGATGAATTCCGTTTGAATTTGAGTTTCATCATGAAAACGGACTTAAAACTTTCCTAATTTGGAAATTCCAAAATTGGAAAGTTTTTGAAATTCAAATTTTGAATTTCAAAATTGGAATTCGTAGGGAAGGGGTTGAGTGGGTGAGGGGAGGTTGCCGGCGAGGTGGTCGGTAGAGGTTGAGGTGGTGGTAGGCGGCGGTTTCCCAAGGGGCGGCGGCAATGGGGTTGAGGAGGGAATTCTTGTAGTGGAGGTGAAGAAAATGGAGGAAAATACGAACGCGATGATCGAGAACTAACCATGAGCCGCGGACTCTTCCAACGACTGGTGGGCCTTGCGAATTGCTCCTCTTGAGCTCTCTTCCCTCTCAAGCACTCATGCTAGAAAAGTAGAAACAAAACATAACTTTTTCATTCAAAATTCATTAACCTCAATACAACTAGAAATGACCTATATATAGGTCCCAACACAAAAGAAAAATACAAAGACTATATTGCCCTCGGGGCTACAATCGTGACTCAGCTCATACTAAGGGTACAATAGGAAACTCCAAGAAATAAAAGAAAAATGCATAAAAGAAAATACATAAATAACTAGAAATATAAATTCTGAATCGTGGCCGTCGATCTGCGTTGTCTCCTGCGATACACATGCTTGAATCTCTGATCGATGTCCGCATCATATATATTTTTATATTTATTGATATTAAAATTTTTCAATAATTCTAAAAAAAAATGCCCATCGAGTAAAAGCCCATTCAATTCATTTGCTTGTCGTCCTAATCCTTTTATTATTACAACAAAAGTCATGCTATTACTTTCTTGGAAAGACTTGTGTTTATGTCTGTGATATATTTATTTAAATTTTAAATGTCTTGTATACAGTGCACTGGAACCCAGTTCCCTTAATCTAGCAATATATCCTCTGCTGACATCATATGCTAGTCCAGACAAGCAAGCTTATCCACGCCATTCTTTGAGCCGTGCTGCTCTTATAACCAGTGGAAGTCCCATTTTTCTGCTTGATGCTTTCACAAACCTCATAGTGTACTATTCTCCAACGGCTGATCCATCACTTCCATTTCCGCCGCCCCATGACTGTGAGTACTCACCTGCTTGATTTCTTTGTATTATTGCTTATCTATTTCACTACCACCATTAGTGCTAATACCTTCTGAGGACTCCATAGTCGAGATGTGTTAATCAGAACTTATGGGTAGAATCCTGCTGCTTATAGATCAACAGTGAGGTCAGTCAGCAGCAGGATTCAGACGTTGAGTTTTGGATATTTAATTTTTTCGTCTTCGTTTTCTTCTGGTGCAAAATTTCTGATTCATGATCATTTAAAGGACTTATTTGATTGCCAAAAGTCATTTGGTTGGAAGTAGTTAGAAAAATGAATGTTGATTTTAAAATCTATAAAGATTTTAAAATTTTTTCAGAAATATGGATTTTATTTTTGAACTCAGATTGAGTGAAAATAAAATCATTATTTTTTTTAAAAAGGATTTCCAATTGGAAAGTAACCAAATGAGTCTTAATGGAAAGTGAAATTTAAAATGAAAATCAAATTTGATAGAGCTTGGTAGCAATAAAAAACTTATTATTAATTAAAAAAATATATAATATATGCAACAATTTTAAAGATTTACTCTCTCTATTACACTTTGTACAATTACTTTCACCAATAGTAACAGCCATGCTAAACAAATCCTAAATTTCTGGTAAGGTTTATCTAAAATTCTCTGAATTTGCTTTGAAATGAGTGGAATATAAATTTTGATTCAATATTCATTTAAGTACTCATCTTAAAGAAAATTTAATAATTTTGAGATCTATCTTGTCCGAAAATTTGTCATTTGAAAAAGAACAATGCTTGGAGTAGTTAGAATTTTTTTTTTTTGAGAAAATGAGCAGTAAATCACAAAGTATGCCGATCAAACACATCCTTACACATGGTCTTGGAGAAATAACTTTCTTGTTGAACTTTTCAACTATTGGGCCGCTGATCCACTACGTCAAGTTGGATCAACTTTTCAACTACTGACTGTCTCGAATTCCTCTACATCAAGTTGGAATATGAAAATAGCTTTTCAAAATAATAATAATAAAAAGAAATATCCCATCACACAGGCTGTAAGCTGAAAAAGACCACTGAGATGACATATTGCACGTGTGAATAAGACTTACTTTGTTTCCAGGTCTACTACGAAGCACGGTGAATAAACTAAAGCAAGAAAGGAGCATTACTCCTAGGCTCTTATTCATTCATGGCGGTCATGATGACTCTTCAGTATTCGAGAACTATCTCATTGAAGAGCAGGATGTGGATGGCACGGGTATAACGAGCGTCATGGGCTTTGTTTCATTTCTCGAGGAGATTACACGGGATGTTTCCGAGTACCTTAAATAGAGCACAGGCAAGTTGAAATCAACTTTATGGGTAAGCAAAGCTTTCCAGTCTTTGTTGAAATGGAACATAATCACAATGTGAAATTGTGAGTATTCTTCTTTAGTAGTTATTTTGTGCGAGAGCTTATTAACATATTTCATTTTTTTATATGACTAAGAGAACTTCTGAAAATTTTGTTAATTTCAACGTGATGTATTTTATGGCAATTGCTAACATCTAACACTGGAGTTTTTTGTTTAGTTATATATTTGATAGCGTTCTAAAAAGCATAAAAAAGTCCCAAATGAGCCCTAATTACTAATTATAGTTGTCCATCATTAAATGCATTGCTGTACGCAATATATACAAATGATGCTCCGTATATGATATACAAACAGTCAGATCCATTGAGCTTTTCTTCATTTCTTCACTTTTCTTCCCTTTCTTTAAAAGCACCACTTGTATTAACAGTATGATGCACTCTGTTTAGGCCTTATTTTGTTGCTTGAATGAGCATTCTGTCTCAACCGAATGAGCCCTTAGTTTTTCATGAAATATAAATGTTTATGCTGCTGAATAAAGTACTATGTATGATACAATGCACTTGATTAATCATTTCTGACTTACGTATGAATCAATACTTGTTCATCCATGTAATTGCAAAGGTTTGATGATCATTAAGTGTGGAGAACAGTATGTTATCTTATTATATTGAAGTGACAAAATTGAATTCCACCAACTTTATCAATTGGACACTTTTCTTTTAGCAAGTTTATTTCATATCACTTTGCATCATAGGAATGCCTGAAGATCTTTAAATACATAGAATCAATCAGCTCCAAAAGTTGATTGAAGATGAGTGCGTGGATTTATTCTGCTCCACAGCTATTAATAGATTTGCTTCATAGGATTTGTATGTTTCTGTACGAATTAAAGAACTGAGTAGCAAAAACATCGGGAAAAAAATATATATATATAATAACATGTTAGTGAAAGGAATCAAAATAAAATTATGAAGAGGAATCATTTTCCTCAAACTGGATGGGAATTGTAGAAGAGGCTAAAATTAGACATCATAAAGGTGATATATGTATATTATTGGGATCTTATCTCACCGATCGGAAATTTTGGCACAAAAGCAATTTGAAGCAATTTAGGGCACAAATTTGTCTGTATTGCTGGAAGGTTCTCAAACTAAGTTGAAACTGGGATGAATTAGTTTGATTGACTCTCTACCCTCACATCACCAATTTGGCCAAAACGTTGTGACCTGCACACCGATGCACTCTGATTTCCGTAGCATGTGTTTATCACTACAATAATTCTGAAATTTAATATATTAATATTTTTTAAACAAGTTGGCTCGTGAGTTGACAAGCCTAGCTGAGACAGGCTTAAGCTTAGCTCTTTAGCTCATCAGGCTCGGCTCATGAGTTATTTTTTTGGGCCGAGCCCAAATTTGCTTGACTGGTATAAGTCGTTAACAGCCACTTTATTTAGGATAATATCCAATGGCCTGCAAATCTTCTTATGTTAGGCCATCTCTAACCGAAAAACTCAAATTTTACGTCAAAATGCAGTAACGTGTCTCCAATCGAATTTTATTTTTTAACATCAAAAAATGAATATTTCTAGTATATTTTTTTACCCATACTTTATTTTATATATTAAATATTAATTTTTGAATAATAATAAAAAAAACAAATAGCTTACTCTTTCTTACATTTTCTCACATTTGATGGAAATTATTACTTGCAGAGTCCCGATTTAATTTTTTATCCTGATTTCAATTACGTGAAGACGCCTGCATTTTTTTTTTTTTTTTGTACATACTCTATGTAATGTACAAAGAGGTTTTAAGCTTTATACACATACTTTGACTCTTCTCTCTATCTTTCTCTCTATTTGATCTAAGGGATAATAATTAAATTTTTATGAATATATATATATATCTGTCTCTGAATTTTTATTTTTTGAAAAATCAAAATCTTTTCACAAGAATTCTACGAAAGAGATTTCAATAAATTGGGGACGTCAACAAGTTAGAGCCGTCATATTGGTGATTTGATTCAAGTTAAAAAAACTTATATGATGATTGTCACTTTATTATTTTTAAATATATTTTAATATAATTAAACTTTATGTTTAAATAAGATGTAATTAAATGAATCATTATAAATTTGTTAACAAGTTATTTTTTCATTCAAGTTAGAGATGTAGACATACTTTAGATAAGTTTAGAGCTGCTTCAATTAATATTATGTTCTTCCTTTTGACTACCCCAATATACTGAGGGATCCTAGATCATGATGGTGAACCCTAAACCCTAGATGAACTTGAACATATGCGGTCATAATATCAAATAAATTCGCGTAGAAATCAATTTTAATGACATTTATGCCGATCTTGGATTAAGGAAAAAAAATATTCTCATTATCATTTAAATGTGAGCAATAGAGTGCAAATATATTATTTGCGAAAAAGATGAAGTCAATTTTGTAATCATGAATTGTACAGACAAATTGAAAATAAATTATAAAAGTTTAGGCTTTGTTTGGGATTGCTTTAGTGTTTTATAAAGTTTGTTGTGAAGTTGTCATAAACAAAGCAACTTCACTTCTATGGTTGCAGAAAAAAAGTTTCCATCGGAAAATTTTTTAAAACCCAATGAGAAAGTTGTAAGAAAGTAGCAGCCATATGAAAATATAGTTGTTTGAAAAATAAAATAGATAGAAAGTTGTCTTAAACAAACCCTTAATCCTAGATGATTTGATGATTACAAAAGTTGATTAAAGTATAGTATCACCAAAGATTTAGCTTATTATTATTATTTGTTATTTTTATAGACCTAAGATAGGAGAACAATAAATTGATGATAGTTTTGACATAGAGATTTACAAATTGAAAAAGAAGAAGATACATTTTAAGTTTATATTCGTTAAGTTAGCATTGCTCATAATATTGAATGACGAACATGTGAAGATTTAATAAATCAAGATTAAGATATTTTATTTTCTTTTGAATGACCTTTTGATCAAAATCATAGAGATCATAAATCATATATATATAACTACCGACGTAGATTGCATATGTTTTCATTTACAGTAAGAATTTGCGTTTTCTGTTCTTGATGAATTTGAAGATTCTGAAAACCAAAAAGATTTTTTAGAACTCACATTTTTTTGCTTGCCACAACGAAAACATAAGGAAAGTTGTTTTGGAGAAATAATAAACTCATTGCTCTACAAATTTAAAAAGAAATTATAGATGCCACTGCAATTGAGACTTCGAATATCATAATCAATGAACTAGGTAATGATTTATTCAGAATTTTATTGGATGAATCATGAAATGTTTCAGTGGAAGATCAAGTTGCAATTGCATCATTTCATGTTTAAACGATGTGGTGTTATTGAGCATTTTATTAGTGTTGTGCATATAGACAAGGCGTCTCTACTTCAACACTAAAAAAATCTATTGATTTACTTTTCATAAAATATGGGTTGTGTATAGTCTGACTATGCTGATAAGATTATGATGGAGCTAGCAACATGTATAGTGAGTTTAAAGGGCTAAAATTTTGATCATGAAAGAAAATTATCCAAGTTAACTTTTAGAGGAAGAGGCTTGAATAAAGAAATTGCTCTTCAATGGGATGGAAATAAACGTTGGTTTTCACACTATAGCTTGTTTATTAGTTTAACTCTTCCATTTGGATATATTATTGAGGCTCTTGAGATAATAATACAAGATTATCAAACATTGAGCAAAAAATTGAAGCATATGCTCTACTTGATATGTATAATGCTTTAAATTTATTTTTTAATTTGCATTTGATTAATGTTATATTAGGAGTCATAAATGAGTTATTACAAGTGTTGTAAAGAAATGATTAAGACATCAATAATTTCATGACTTCAGTAAAAATATTGAAACAAAGTCTCCTAAAGTTGAGAGATCATGGGTGGAATATTTGTTTAAAGAAGTTTGTTGTTTTTATGAGAAAAATAATACAACTGCTCCAAATATGCTAATATATTTATAATGCAAGGGAGATCAAAGCATATGATTGAACAATCACAAATAGATATCATTATTATAAAAGATATGTAACTCAAGAACTCAATGATATATTTGATGAAATAAATATGGAGTTATTTATATGCGTGACATGTTGTGATTTTAATTTTTGTACTAAAACTTTGTTTTAAGAAGCAACAAAAAAGCAGTCCCAAACAAAGCCTAAGAAGAATGACATTTATCATTTAGTATTCATACTTATAAAGTTTGCTTTGATACTAATAATTATTATGTTAACGGTCGAACATGCATTCTTTGCTATGATTATTGTAAAGAATTATGTAATAATGTGGGAACTCTTAGATGAATAATTATCTCATTACGTATATTAAAAAAAATATATTTAATAGTATTGATAATGAAACGATCGTAAAACTATTTCAAAATATGATAACTTAGAAGTGAGAAACTCTAGGTAGCATATAAAGATAATATGAAGAGCAAAAGTTCTCTATTATGTTTTTTTCTCTTTCTATAATTTATTTTTAATAATAAAGACTCTTAAAAAATTAAACCACCAATATAAGTCCCAAGCTTAGATGAAAAAGGTTTAGGATATTCTTAAAATGAGCCCTCGAAGAAAAGAAAAAGAATCTTGCTCCGCCTCGTTTAGTTTTCTTGAATGCCATTGATCTCTAACATAATTAATCACCTATTATATTGATGAGAGCTGAATCTTCAATGATAGTAGACATGAATCAGTAGAGAGAATCAAGAGATGGTTCATCATTTTGAATCCTAAGAAAATTTTATGGGGTAATGTAATGTGAGGGGAAAATGTAATGCTTTATTTTTCATGCCCACAGTACTCACTTCCCTCATCCTTATGATGATTGATGTTTTTTTCGAAACAATTTTTTTTACTGTTTTTATGATAAGAAAAATAGTTCGTAAAAATTAATGGGTTTGAAAGATAATTTTTTCTCTTTTTATCATATTTTTGCCTTTAAAAAGCTGTTTTTGTGGAAACAGTTTTGAAATGTAACTGAGAAAGTAGTTTTAAAAAGCAAAAACAAAAAAACATTTAAGCTTCCTCAAATAAAGCCTGAATTTGCCTAACCAACCAATAGATCATCCTTTTTCATCTTCTACAAATGTTTGTCGACAGCCTTCTGTATCTTGATTCTTATAACATCCACAAATGTCTACCTCCTTCCTATAATCTCAGTATCGATCTCCCATTTGCTGCCATATGTCCATTTTTTTAGATCTTATGTTGTCACTTACTATCAGCAAATATGTTAACTATAAACCAATTGATTGTATATTATCTGTCATTAACATAACCTTTATCATCTTCTTATCTCCTTAGTTGGGATTCTTGGAGGAAAAAAATCTTCTTGATTACTACAAGCTCTTCTTGGATGGCTACTCCAAGATAATGAATGGTGAGGGTATGATGGGAGAGAGCACACCTCTCTAATACAAGATTAAAAAAAACCTATGAAACAACATAACTAAAACTAAATCAGAATACTAAGAATCTCCACCTTGGTCCAATTTTACAAAGCTAAGAAAAAAGTATTTGTTGTCCATAAAGAATAGCCCAAAGGAGCCTCCATTAGTCTGTCACCTACTTCTTCTCTACCTTCACAAAAAACAACTAAGAAAAGTCTTCCCTGTCGGTTGCCTCTTCTTCCTCCACCTATTTGTTCGAAATCACGTATGCAATGATGTCCTAGCTTTGCTTCCGATCCCACTAGCTCATCTCAAGCACCTAGCCCGAGCTCCCGCATGATCTTCTCCCTCATGCGGCCTTCTCCCATTCTGCTTACCTCTCATGACCCAGGCCCGTCTCCACGCTCTCCCGCCTACCTTCTACACAACACTAGCTCCTTCACCTGGCCTGGCATCGCCTGCCTCAGCCGATTCTGCTTCTAACCCATACTTGCATTCCAACACCCACATGCAACTATCATCATGTGGCTTACCTCCAAAGAAATATTGATTTTTCCTACAACTACCTGCGTACAACTAGCTCGCTTCCTTGCCTGAAAACATTGCTAACGTGAGATTTCTGTGATTCACCTGCTGCTGTGCACACTGAGAGTGCGACCCGGCCCGTGCTCCCATGCAAAGTTGTGTGTCCTAGACGCGACACTCCGGCCTTCGATTTCAACCCGCATCCACATGTGACACTTCAGCCTTCACTCGCACTGTTGTTTGCATAATTTGCCAAGAAACCACATGTACCCGTTGTACGAACTCCCCTCTCTCTTTCTTGATTACAAGAAGCAACTTCCTCCTTCCCCTTAATCACCTCCACCAGGCTCAAGTACTAATTGTTGGGATTCTTGGAGGAAGGATATCTTCTTGATTAATACAAGCTTTTCTTGGGTGGCTGCTCCAAGAGAATGAATGGAGGGGATAGGCAGGGAGAGAACACACCTCTCTACTTATAACAATAATATATACAAGATTAAATGAACATAAGAAATAACATAACTAAAACTGGACCAAAAAACTAACTTCCTTAATCTTATATTTTATCCATCAGCTATAGGAAATTCCCTTTTATAACTTTAAATTTAATGTTCATTATATTGTTTCTATTCTTGAAAGCAGCTCAGCTCAATATGTCTCATATGCTGAATTCCAAGTGTTTATAATTTAGCTCAGCTCAGCCAAGTACGGGTGGTTTGAAAGCTGCTTTTGTTCAAAATATTAACAAACATATCCATTAAGATTTCGTTTGAGACAATTGTTTTACTTTTTTTTTAAAGTAGCTTTCTAATACAAAAATTTAGTGTTAAATTTCTTTTTATTAGAAAGCTGCTTTATAAAACTATGACCCAAACGAAGCCTATGTCGTATATATTTAATTTTTATATATTATAGTTGATTATATAATATTTTAAATCCTAAATGGCATTGAAATATAGATATAAGAAGGGAGAGAGCACACCTCTCTAATACAAGATTAAAAAAAACCTATGAAACAACATAACTAAAACTAAATTAGAATACTAAGAATCTCCACCTTGGTCCAATTTTACAAAGCTAAGAAAAAATTATTTGTTGTCCATAAAGAATAGCCCAAAGGAGCCTCCATTAGACGGTCACCTACTTCTTCTCTACCTACTATTCACAAAAAACAACTAAGAAAAGTCTTCCCTGTCAGTTGCCTCTTCTTCCTCCATCTATTTGCTCGAAATCACGTATGCAATGATGTCCTAGCTCTGCTTCCGATCCCGTTAGCTCATCTCAAGCACCTAGCCCGAGCTCCCACATGATCTTCTCCCTCATGCGGCCTTCTCCCATTCTGCTTACCTCTCATGACCCACACCCATCTCCCACGCTCTCCCACCTACCTTCTACACAACACTAGCTCCTTCACCTGGCATGGCCTCGCCTGCCTCAGCCGATTCCGCTTCTGACCCGTACTTGCATTCCAACACCCACATGCAACTCTCATCATGTGGCTTACCTCCAAAGAAATGTTGATTTTTCCTACGACTACCTGAGTACAGCTAGCCCGCTTCCTTGCCTGAATACATTGCTCACATGAGATGTTTGTGATTCACCTGCTGCTGTGCACACTGAGAGTGGGACCCAGCCCGTGCTCCCATGCAAAGTTGTGTGTCCTACACGTGACACTCCGGCCTTCGATTTCAACCCACATCTACATGTGACACTTCAGCCTTCACTCGCACTGTTGTTTGCACAATTTGCCAAGAAACCACATGTCCCCGATGTACTAACTCCCCTCTCTCTTTCTTGATTACAAGAAGCAACTTCCACCTTCCCCTTGATCACCTCCACCAGGCTCCAGTACTAATTGTTGGGATTCTTGGAAGAAGGATATCTTCTTGATTAGTACAAGCTTTTCTTGGATGGCTGCTCCAAGAGAATGAATGGAGGGGGATAGGCAGGGAGAGAACAAACCTCTCTTCTTATAACAATAATATATACAAGATTAAATGAACATAAGAAATAACATAACTAAAACTGGACCAAAAAACTAACTTCCTTAATCTTCTATTTTATCCATCAGCTATAGGAAATTCCCTTTTATAACTTTAAATTTAATGTTCATTATATTGTTTCTATTCTTGAAAGCAGCTCAGCTCAATATGTCTCATATGCTGAATTCCAAGTGTTTATAATTTAGCTCAGCTCAGCCAAGTACGGGTGGTTTGAAAGCTGCTTTTGTTCAAAATATTAACAAACATATCCATTAAGATTTCGTTTGAGACAATTGTTTTACTTTTTTTTTAAAGTAGCTTTCTAATACAAAAATTTAGTGTTAAATTTCTTTTTATTAGAAAGCTGCTTTATAAAACTATGACCCAAACGAAGCCTATGTCGTATATATTTAATTTTTATATATTATAGTTGATTATATAATATTTTAAATCCTAAATGGCATTGAAATATAGATATAAAAATATATATATTTGATACGTCACGAAAAAAATATTTTGATCAGGTATGAATCTTGAGGCTTATTTCAATTGGAAGCATACTAGACCATTTGAACTTTGATTTTAGCGAGTTTATTATTGACATGAATGTCTCAACGAGACTGGTCCAAAGGCACCAAAAATGGTCCAGTCTTATAATGAATGAGCCCAAATCAAGGGTCTGAAGTATAATTAAAAATTTTTAAATATTAATTGGACGATCAAATAATATTCAAATATGCCATGCTTATAATTCAATTTAGAGGCTCGAAGAGATGTATCTGAATATCCCAGGATCGCTTGATTTTAACATCATTTAGGCACAAATGCTGAAGAAAAAGAATCTATGATCGAGGGAATCAATATGGGTTGTCCAATGGAGTTTTTTGGATTTGCTCCAAATTCTCTCCATATTTAAGGGGTTTTCCACACTCAAAATTTATAAATATGCCCCCACTCTTTGCATGAACTTGGGCTTGCAGTCTTGGGGCTTGGACATTTGGCTAGAGATTCAAAAAAATTCTAAGGCTTGAAGAATTCCAAAGCTTTACCTAAGCACCACCATGGGCATACCCTCATTTCTTGGCTCTCACTGTCGGACCTCCGCCCAGCAGTTGCCATTGGAGCTCCGCTCAGCTAACATCATCGGACTATTTCCAACCGACCATCACTGTCAAACTTTCACCTACTGACAACGATTGTCGAATCTTTGCCCTTAGACAGTCATCGTTGGATTTTTTTGTTAGACATCCGTCACATTCAAACCACTATCACTTGATTACTCCATTTTGCTAGGCCCTAGAATTTACTGGAAATTGAATTCCTTAACCTAGTTTCTCACCATAATATGGAATGTACCAGAGCCAACTAAACACTCCAAAATAATAAATAGAAATAACAACCTTCAAAATTCTCATTCTAAAAGAAATCATGTACAAATAGTCCATCATAAAACTAGCTTTTAAAGTCAGATCGAATCGATTCGATTGGTTCAATAGTTACCAGTCATATGACTGGTCTGGTTCATTATAAAACTCGCTTTGGCACTGAACTAGCTCGGTTCCTTTGAACCAGTCGGTTCAATGAATCATTTAAATAATTAATAAATTAATTTAATATATGTAAAATAAATATTAACATATATAAATTAATTTAAATTTAATTTACTTTAATTTCTAAATAAGCATTAAATTCCAAAAATAATTATTTGTCAAATAAATTAGAACAAATTATTTACATGGCTCCACCACTCTAAATAAGCATTATTATATCTAAATATATAAGAAAAATTAATAATATTTTATATTAAATTTATAAGTTTATATGTGAACTAATGTTATATTAAATGTGAGTTAAATTTAAATATTGAAGGAGTTTAAATTTAAAATTACAGAAGATATTATTAATATATGAATTCAATTTATTTTTTGTTAAAAATTTATATTATTATCATATCATTTAAATTTTGTTTAAATATTTTTCATATTTATTATGTGATTTGATTCAACTTTTAATTTGATCCCGATCTAGCCATTGAATGTTGAACATCTTCTTCCTCTGTTTATATATTCGGTCTAATTTTTACAACATTGGTATAGTAAATTTTATACATCAAAATATAAGAACTAGATTACAAAATATCTTATTAGAATTTTTTTTAACAATTTTGCTCATATCGACCTTTACTTTGCTGGGCCCTTTCTTTTTCCTAAAATGTATAAACCAACATAATGAGTATTCACAAACTCAATAGTCAAAACCAATTCCTATTATAAAAGTTAATACCCATATTTGAAATTTATAAATAAAGGTTTAAGTATTAAAGTCAAATAAGATAGGAAATAATTATTAATTTTTAAGAGACTATTTAGAACTTAATATATATATATATACATATTCCTTTCTTATCCTTTCACCCAGATGTCAGAATGTACTGGCTATCAGAACATAACATGTACTTCGACTTATACTTTCATAAAAGCATGAAAATATACTTGTACATGAATAGTATATAGAGTGTACTTATCAACAAAATATTCGTTTGTATTTAAACCCATTTTATTTACCAATATATCCTTTGTATTGAACTTACTTCATTTTGTATAATATGAAATTATATGAATTATGATATGCATGTCTGGATGACTGGTTATAACTCCACTTTCATTTATGCTTTCCACAGTCAACCTTCAGCAGGCTAAGTAAATTATCTTAAATCCCCTTATAATTTTACTTTTACTTATATATCCCTTGAACCTCCCACACCAGCATAAGAAGATGGGGCTAGCCATAATCTCCCACATCAGCGTGAGACAAATGGGGCAAGCATCAAAAGCAGAATAAAACAAAAAATTGACTGGGATTTGAAAGTGCTATTTAATAGTTTTCAAAAATTGAACTTCCCCTATATGAATGTGTATGCTATGTAGAGATAAATAGAATTTAAAAAATTTTATTTTGTACGTTAAACATGAATAGGAACACGTGTGCCCCACCTGAGAGGAGGATGCATGTATGAATTGGCCAACATTTTTAACATTTATCATTTGAGAAACCATTTATAGATGATCTTTAAAATATTTTTTCTAAGCTTTTGATGAATTATAACAATTGCCAGAAGTATAAACACCACTAGCCAAATTGAGCCTTTAGAAAAGGATGACAATATAACACATTCAAAAATTTGTATAGACGAAACCACCAATGAAGCATTAGTTTCTTACATTAAAAATGACTAGAATTAAGTATTATATACTATACCAAAAATTTCATGATAAAATATTTATAACAATTATTATAAACACATTTTACTTCATATGTTTTTGTAGCAATATTAGAATTGAAATCATAAATAAGATATTAGGAGCCTACTTTGTGCAGAATAAATATCTTAACTAGGGTGACAGAAGAATGTCACTTTTTGGCCTTCAAATTTCTCTTCTTTTACTCCTCTCTCTTCCTCTCATTTTTTTCCTCTTCCTTCTCCGATAAGAAGCAGAGGGATTAGGTTTTTTGGCAAATGGATTCATATATTTTATACAAAAAATAAGTTTTAGTGGTCAGCGTCGCAAAGCTTGGTTGGAATATTCTAATTTCCCACTGACTCATCCAAACTGAGAGCTCATCACCGCAGCGCTCCCTCAATTCTTACGACAATACAGAGAGGGCTTCACCACATCACCGCAATACTTGTGCCGCAACACTCCATAGTGCTCTTGACTTCCTATATTTCCTTTTTTTCATTTAACTTCTAAATTCATTTGGATTTAAAATTTTCCTCGAATAACATAATTTTTTAAAATGAAATCAAAATAGTTCAAGAGCTATACCATATTAAGTCCAATGAACCAAGTACTAAAACTATGGGTATTACATCCTCCCTCTTTATAGAAAATATCATTCTCGACATTTAAACATATGCTTAGAATAACTCTGAATACAAATATCTTATCTTTACTTTCAGAGTTATTTATATACAATGGATATCCAGAATAATGGGCCCCACATAGAATATCTCTCCTCAAATCTCCACTAATAGGAACTAATACATTGCTACCACAAAATACAATATCTTGATCATTAGCTTATATTTTAGGTTTCTTCTTAGAAGAAGGTTATTATAGTTTCACTTATTCTTCATCAACTTTTGAGTTTCTTTAATTCTTTCTTGCATTGAAGGTTGAACAATCAACTAAAAAATAACACCTCACTTGTGATGGACATATGACGTATAATTTCAACCTTTTTATTTTTTGAATCAATGCTTTCTTAGAAGTAATCATGCTGGCTACAACTCCAACTAGTTTTCTGTTCAGAGCATCCACAACCACATTCACCATGCCTGGCTAATTAATAATATTCATATCATAATCTTTGATAAACTATAATCACCTTTTTTTATCTCAAATCCAACTCCTTTAGGGTAAATAAATATACTTCAAGATCTAGTGGTCTTTATATATCGCATACCTTGCATCATATATATAATGCATCTAGATCTTTAATGCAAGAATGATCGCCACTAACTCAAAATCATGAGTTGGATAATTCTTCTTATGAGACTTTAACTGCATGGAAGCATAAGCAGCTACTGTAATGCTCCAAAACCTAAATTAGAAGAATTATATCTTTTATCTCTAGTTAATCTACCAAAGCCTCAAATTTTTATTTAAATAAAAGAAAGGCCATTAGAAGCAATTTCTATACATCAAAATCTTTCACTATTCTATTCATGAAAATCCGATTTATAAATAGTTAGGAGAGTACTTACAATATCAATATATCATCTCAACTCTTGACAACAAAAAAATAGACAAAATACATGAACAAAAGCAAAAAAAAAACACCTAAAAATACTGATGAGCCTCACTCTAGAGGGTGCTAACTTCTTCTTAGACCTGAAATCAATAAAAATCACTTAATGAGCTTATAAAACCCAGCAGCATCGAAACAACCATTACTTTTAATGTAAGGTCTCGAGAATCAATATGCATACTTATCTTAATCATTATAAAATCAATAACCATTAGTATAACTAGTGAATAATCTATGAAATAAATATAATAATTGATATGATCTGTAGAACAACAACATCTCACTAAGTATAAGAATCTATCAACCTATAAAAAATTTGATAAAAGTTTATAAATTGATACCAGGTGCTATACAATAAAATAAGCCTAAATTATGTATCAATTATATTTACGCTAATGATTCTATCATATGTTTCAATCAAATGGTATGCCATGTGTATTTATCTATCAGTAAGTTATATTAATATGTTTATGAATATCTATAATTGTAACTATCATATGCTATGCCATGTTGTATTTATCTTAATGCTAGTTCTATCAATCTTATATCAATTCTATCTATCAATTAATTCATATGCTATCATATAAATACAATCATAAATAAAATTATGAATAGCATGTTATATTCCAAGAGCCCAAGCTTATATTTTAATGATTACAAATATTATTGGAGTTTACTTAGTTTCTCATGCTATTATTGTATATCTTTTCTGTATGTACTAAAATTTTAGTTACAACTTACACCAAACACTGCTAAAGGATGAGGGCTCAATATAGGGTAATATAGGATTGATTTTTGCAAGAGTTTATATTTTTATCTTTCTTGAGTCAATATATGATAAAAGATGTATGTTAGCTTAGCAATCGTGCACATACCCATAGGGAGAGTGTATAAGAAAAATTTTAATTTTTTTTATAAATTTGACTTTATGATCTGTTAAAATAGAAATTAATTAAAATATTTTATAAAAATTAATTAAAATTAATAATATAACTTATCATACAACACATACACCAAATCATATTGAATGATCAACTATAACCAGAAACCCCGATATCTAGTCTAACTTACCTAAAATAGGCAAATTTGAATTTTGAAATTAAAACTATCCATACTGTACAAATCATTTCGTACTATATGATCTTCTAAATAATTTCCTAGTTAGTTGGTTAATTAAGCAATCAAATAGGGTCTGATTGAATATATATCACACTATATGATGCTTATATAATACTGTAAGAGTTAGTTAAGGAGTCTCTAGATGAAGTTTGGTTTATCTACTATGATCCAAATATCATACTGTTCGAAACACTCGAGGGCTCTATAGATGATTTTTTGTTCATCCTATACGATTCAATATTAAGATATTCTAATTATATTATACTACTATTTATTCATATTATACAATCAATTAACAAACTTTAACAAATAATTCTATAGACTATTCATCATACAATACTATAGAAGGAGAATTGAACTAATTGTACTGTACAAACAGTTGCCGCAAAAGTAAAAATTAAGATTTTCTTAGAGCCTACTATTTAAACAACTATTATTTTATTTAGAGATGTCTTTGGCAGTAAAGGGTCTTGAGTCTTCTGTGAGAGAAAGCTTGAAAGAAGAGCTTTGGGCAAGGTGAAAAGGTGTAGTTGTGAGAGAGAGAGAGAGAGAGAGAGAGAGAGAGAGAGAGAGAGGGATAATAACTTTATGGGATCAAGGAAGTGTGAGAGAGCGAGTCTTCACATGGTTGCTCCAACCAACATATATCTTTTTTCTTCACGAGTCAAGTCTTTACTTAAGGGGAAAAGGGGAACTCCAGGAAGAACCTCTTTAAGTCAAAGGGCCACTGACAACTTTGCTGTACCATTGATAAATGGGATTCGACTACTCTACCACACCAGGTTGGTGGAAAAGATTAATGTAAGGGCTTCTCTGCCTTACTATGGGAGTAAAATGAGAGACACCAAAGGGTTGGTGGAAGAGATTAATGTAAGGGCTTCTCTGCCTTACTATGGGAGTAAAATGAGAGACACCAAAGAGTTTAGCGAAATACCTGGAGAGGACTTTGGGGAGTGGACATAGGTCAAGGTTGTCTGAACCAACCATTATAAATCTTAGGTGTGTTTATTCGTGTTTCTTGACACTTTATTTTTTGCATTTTACTTTCTTGCACTTTTCGTTTCCTATATTTTTTGAGTTGAGCCTTGATATTCTTGCAATATGAAAACACTAAGATTGTTATGGATTTAAAATTCGGTATGAAAGAAAATAAATTGATATATATATATATATATATATATTCCTCTATGACATCAAGAATAAAAAAATAGTAATTACTTTTCTTATTATTCCCTTTAGCTTGAGAGAATCTATTTGTAAAATTTTAGTTATAAATTTTGTTTAAATTTTGAAAAATAATTTTTAAAACACCAATTCACCCCCTCTTAGTGTGCTTTTTTAGTTCAAGTGGTTTAACAATAAAAGGTGAGCCAATGTTTTTTAGATACTAGTGATAAAAGAAAGGAGAAAATCGTGACACTGAAGGTCGATGACACTGACAATAATAGCTTTAGAACTCATGAGAAAGATGATATAGGTTTGATGAATTAACGATTTGAAAGCTTCATTAAGAGGAAACAAAAGTGCTAACATAATAGAAGAAAAGGTAAAATAGGTAATTTCAATAAATATTCTTGTTACTCTATTTTATTGAAGTGAGGAAGCCAGGGCATCTAAGGTCTGATTACCTCAACCTCAAGAATCACTTTACTAAGGAAAGGATGAAGAAAAGCTTAACTCAAAGAAGGGCAAGTAGAGGACGTAAAAGGCCTTCTCATCATACTCAACCTTAGTCTCATTTAAACAAGAACCTAAGGAGGAGGTAACAAATATACTTAATGGAAAATGATTCAATTGTTAACTCTGGTCAAGAAGAGGTATGCAAGTTATCTTATGATTAGTTATTTTTTATTTTTGAAAAAAAAATAATTCATATACAAAGCTCAAAAAATAGCAGGCATTTTTAAAAAAGAAACTTTTTTTATTTGAAATATGAGAATGACATATTAGTTAGAGAGCACACTAATCTTAAATTTGAATATGTATCACTAGAAAAGGAGCATGCTTCATTGCTAGATGAGTTTGGTGGTCTAAACAAGAAGCATATTGAGTTAGAGGAATCATTCAAGGAATTAGAGCCTCTTGCATAGAACTAGACAACAGTGAGCATGTATTGAAATTTGAAGTGGCTAGTTATAAAAGTGCTAATGATCATTTACAAGAAGAAAAGAGCAATACAAAATGACACTCTATGGACAAAACTTTTACTAAATCCCCAACCTAGGACATAACATGCATTATATCCTTAGGAAGAGGCACTATGGCCCATATAGGTCAGTGAACCCATTTCCAGAGGTTAGGTTTTATTCCTATGGTATATTAAGACACATAGCATGCACTTGCACTATGCACCATATAACACATCTAATTTTGAGGCCTAATAGTTCATCACAACATATCATGTAAGAAGTTAAGTGAGAGTAGTGGCTGCTTAAGGCATATGATGAGAAATTTGAAGTAGTTCATGATGCTGGAGGTAACGAGCAGAGGCAAGGTAACTTTGGGTGATAGCACCACTAAGAAATTGGTTGGATCAGGTATAATTAAAAAAATCTAATGGTTTTATCATTAAAAATTTACTTTTAGTAAAAGGATTAAAGCACAATCTTCTTATTATAAGTCAATTATGTGATAAAAGATTTGATATTAAATTTCTTTCTAAATATTTCCTTATTACTTTAAATGATAAAACTATTTTATAAGGTATAAGAATTAATAATGTCAATATCATTTATTTGTCTTGTATTGATACTTATGATGATATATGTTATTTGAAAACTATTTTGGTGAATCATGGCTATGAAATAGGAGATTATGTCACGTGAGGATGAAAACCCTTAAGAAGATTACCTAGTAGGATATAATTAGAGGCATTCCCAAGTTAGATTTTATTAAGGAACATCTGTGCGATGCCTATTAGATAGGAAAATAAACTAGGCCATCATTCCATTATATTAAGGATATCTCTACCACTAAACTACTAGAGATTCTACACATGGATTTCTTTGGACCATGTAGTACAACCTAACTAGGTGGTAAGAGTTTTGGATTTGTGATAGTAAATAACTACTCTAGATTCACTTGGGTTAAATTCTTAATACATAAGAGTGAGTCATTTGATGAATTTAAAATATTCTCCACTTGGATTCAGAGGAAGTTAGTTTGATTGATATCTACCATTCATAGTGATCATGGTGGAGAATTTGAGAATGAAAGATTTAAATTATTTTTAAAGAGTTTGAAATTGATCATAACTTTTCTACGCCTAGGACACCACAACCAAAATGGTATAACTAAAAGGAAGATAAAACACTAGTAGAGGCAAGTAGAGCAATGTTAGTAGAGTATGGCCTTCCTAGATATTTTTTAGTGAAAGCACTGAATATTGCTTGTTATGTGCTAAATGGAACAAATATTAGGTCCAAGATCAATAGGATATCTTGTGAACTACTTAAGGGTAGGGCATCAAATTTAACTCACAATATATTTTTGGTTGTAAATATTTTATGCTGCTAAATGAAAAATCTCATTTAGGAAAGTTTAATTCTATGGTAGATGAAAGAGTCTTCTTAGGTTATTCTTCATTAGGTAAAGCCTAAAGGGTCTTTAACAAAAATACCTTACTTATAGAGGAATACACCCATGTGATTTTTGATGAGTCTGATAGATTAGTTAAACCCATGGTAGATGATGATGAAGAAGTAGAGAATACCGGTGGAGTAGATACTAATGACTAAGGAGATAGAGTAGAACCTTAGGAGGCATTGCATAGAGAGTGGAGATATTCCTTTAGTCACCCTAAAGAGCTTATTCTAGGAGATCCATCGGTAGAGGTTATGAATAGGAAAGGTCTTAGGAATGAAGTTAGCTTTATTGCATTCATTTCTATGATAAAACCAATAAATATAAATTAGACCCTTAGTGATGAATTATGGATCTTAGCTAAACAGAAGAAGTTAAATAAATTTATTAGGAATGATGTATGGGAGCTAGTTAGTATACCATCTGATTAGAGTGTAGTTTGCACTAAATAGGTATTTAAAAATAAGTTGAATGACTATGGATCATTAATTAAAAATAAGGCTAGATTAGTAGATAAGGGGTATAACCAGATAGAAGGGATAGATTTTTAGGAGACTTTTACTCCTATAACTAGATTTGAATCCATTAGAGTTCTTCTATCATTTGCATATTTTAAAAGCTTTAAATTAAATCAAATATATGTTAAGAGTACATTTCTTAAAGGGGTTATTAAGAAAGATGTTTATGTAGAATAATCCCTAGGTTTTAAACATTCCTTTTTTCCCAACCATGTCTAGAAATTGATGAAAGCTTTATAAGGATTTAAACATGCAGCTGGAGTATGGTATTAGAGACTTGACATCTTTCTCTTAGATAAATTAATTGTTAAGGGTAGTGTAGACACTACCTTATTCCTTAAAAAAATAGGAGATGATATACTCAGAGTTCAAATCTATACTGTGCCATACTTTTGAGATTTATCTATAAAAATTTTTGCATTAAATTTTAGCTATTATAAGTAAAAAATTTGAGATGAGTATGAAGGGAGAACTGAGCTATTTTCTTAGATTTAGTGTCAAGCAAAGAGATGATGATACCTTCCTTAGTCAGACTAAATACATTAAGGAGATCTTGAAAAAAAATTGATATAGAAGGTTTTAAGAGTATATATATATATACACCAATGAAATCATCCATCCAACTAAATAAGGATGTATATGAAAAGTAAGTTGATCAGAAGAGATATAGAAGAATCATAGGATCACTACTGTATTTAAGTGCTAGCAGACCTATTATTATTTTTAGTGTTTATTTATGTGCTAGTTTCAAGCTAATCCAAAAGAATCCCATATGCCTATTCTGAAAAAAAATTCTTAGATATTTTATAGGCACCCAAAATTTAAGTGTATGGTATCCTAGATATAACACCATCTTTAAAATTATAAGATATTCAAATTCAAACTTTATGGGTGTAAAGTTGATAGAAGTACTTTTGGAATTTATCAATTTATAGGAAAATCCTTAGCATCCGAGTCTAGTAGAAAATGAATTCAGTATCCTTATCCATTACTAAAGTGGAATACATAATTATAGGAAGTTGTTTGCTCAAGTCTCATAGCTAAAGAAAAAAATCATTGACCTTAGACTTTTTGAAGGAACTATCCATATCATGTGCAATAACATAAGAACAATTTGTATTTCCAAAAGTCCAATTCAATATTCCTGCACGAAGCACATTGATATTAGACATCATTTCATTAGGGATCATGCAATAAAGGGATACATAGAATTACATCATTTTTCCATTGAAAATTAATTAACATACATTTTTTTACCAAACTCCTTAATTATGACACATCTCATACGCTTAGAACTTTAGGTGTCATTATATTCATGCAAAGAATTTTGGGTAGAGGTAAGGTTATGTGAGCGGGTTTGCTTGCTTTATTTTTGTAGTATATTTGTGTGTTTATTTGTTTTATTTTTATGTTATATATATCAAATTAATTTATCTCTATCATGAATTATGATTATTTTTGTATATTTTTTATATTATAGAATTTTCTCTAATCATCACACATAAAACCCTAAAATTTTTGTTCACATCATACTATACAATGCACACATTATACTATACGATCCACATATGATTCGATCATTGGCCCTAATTATTTTCATATGAACTATTCTAGATGATTAATTATTGTTAATCATATTGTATGAATTACTCATCGTATTGTACATTATCTTTTGTTCAACATTTGTACAAATGACTTCTCAAAATATTGGATTTTATACTGATTTTATTGTATGATACCCTATTGTAATGTATGATTTGGACATAAACCGTGTGTTCCTAATGAGACATTTGGACGGGCTTGATCATACTATACAAGCCACCAATCATATTATATGATCGACCTGAGCTATTTAAGGAAAGGGAAATTATTCATTTCATTTACACTTTCAAATTCTAATTTTTCTCCCATCTATAAGCTCTATTTTATCACTTAAATCTCTATGGTTACACCAAAGCAAGGACGTGTAGAACTCCACCAAAGGGTGGACGCCGGGTTCCAATGTGAGGAGGATGAAGATTCCTATGTTTGAAATAGAGTAACCTCCATTACTCATTAAAAATTCTAAATACAAAACTATTTCCTTCCAGGTACTTGACCTATTTTATATGTCCATACTTTAATTCATCATTTTCTTTGCTTTTCCATTCCACACTGAGTTGTTATTATAGTATTTTGCAAATCTCCAGGTCACCTCCCATCGCACTACTCTTCAACCAAAAGTTTGTCAATGACGGGTCACTATAACCGTAGATGACCTTCATGAGCTTATTCACCTTTCAAATGCTGGTCCCTCTCCGCATTTTATTTTTGGATCTTTAGGTTATAATTGGACCCAATTCAACACTCTTATAAGGAACTATCCTATACCTCACCACCAACCCTTAGTGAGTTCCTTAGTCCTCAATGCTTGTGTCATGTAGCACGTTCTTTGAAATCATTCCTAAAATTAGTGATCGAGTTAATGTAACTCCTCTTATATCCAAAATCACCTAATATTGCATGTCAAGCACATAGTTGAATGCATATGACATGATCTTTATATACATTAAAAACTCAGATCTATTCGGAACTCATGAGCCCAATGAAAGAAAACCTAGTCTTATAACATGTCATTGGCTAAAAACCAATTATAACCTGACCTATCTTGCATAGCCTGACTATATTTATATATTATTCAATGATCACTCCATCCACATCATCTATAGTGAGCATCCTAGAGTCCCCATAAACATTTTCAAGTTAGAAGAAGAAGAAGAAGTAGGGTAACACCACCACAACCTGCCCCTCAACTACCCGTAGGATGTTTGGACGTAGCATTATGCTCAACTCGAGCTAAAAGTCAATTAACATATAGTGTAGTCAACTCAGCTTTGGGAGCAGTTCTAGCAGCTGCTCCAGGAGAATCACCAATGGTTTAGAGATCAATTTTCTACGATGTACCTTTGCTTTCAACCACCACCACCACTACCTTATTAGGGACCATCCTACAAGTAACTGTATTTTAGTTTATTTGTTCCATGCAAATTTTTTTGTACTTTTTATGCTTTTTTTCTTTATAGTGGCTAGTTATTTAGTATTCAATCGTAGTTCTCCTTTTTGGTTATGTCAAAAATGGGAGTATGAAGTTGTTAGTTTTTAATCATTTTCATCGTTAGTACATTTTATTTTATTTCCAATTTTTTGTGTTACTTATATTTTTCATGTTATTAAAAATAATGACTATAAAAAGGTATTTTATCCCTATTTTTCAAAACGTATCACTTGTAAGGGGGAGAACTTAGGAGGAAAATAAAATTAACTTGTAATTTAACCAATATATTTGCCTAATAAAAAAGAAGGAGATTATTGCAATTTTGGAGCTTGAGCTTATGTTTTGATGATTACAAGTATTATTGGAGTTTACTTAGTTTCTCCTACTTATTATTAATATATATCTTTTTTCTGTGTACTAACATTTTAGGTACAACATAATCCAAGCATCACTAAAGGATTAGGGCTCAAGATTGGG
Organism: Dendrobium catenatum; assembly: GCF_001605985.2. NCBI lineage: Eukaryota > Viridiplantae > Streptophyta > Magnoliopsida > Asparagales > Orchidaceae > Dendrobium > Dendrobium catenatum. The sequence continues at coordinate 97,826 of NW_021528048.1, read as the reverse complement.
TATTATAAGATTAATTTTTGTAAGAGTCTATATTTTTATCTTTTTTAAGTCAATGTATTATAAAATGTGTATGTTAGCTTAGCAATCATGCACACACATAGGGGGAGTGTAAAAGAAATATTTTATGTTATTTTTATAAATTGTAGTGTACGATCTTGATCACATTATATGATATGTTAAAATAAAAATTAATTAAAATATTTTATAAAAATTAATTACTTAATTTTTAATTTAACTTTTTTCATGTTCTTAGAAAAAACCTTCTCCTTATTAAAAAAAGGATATCACTAAGGGGAAGAACTTACTAGGAAAATAAAATTAATTTATAATGCAATCAATAATTTTTATCATCATTAAAAATGGGAAGATTGTTGCAATCCATGAGCCCGAGCTTATGTTTTCATGATAACAAACATTATTGAATTTTATCTAGTTTCTCTTATTTGTTATTATTTCATATATTTGTATGTGTACTAAAAATTCAGGTACAACACACACCAAGCAATACCAAAAGATCAGGGCTTAAAATTGGGTATTATATGATTGATTTTTACAATAGTCTATATTTTAATCTTTATTGAGTTAATATATTACAAAAGGTGTACGTTGGCGTTGTGACCGTACACATATACATGGGTTGAATGAAATTAAATGTGTTAACTTTTTTTTTTATCATTATGAAGTTCAAACTGTATGATCTGGTTAAAATAGAAATTAATTAAGACATTTAATTAAGTAAATTTAATTTGAGCTAATCATACTGTACGATTCTAATTGTATAGGATGATCAATTGTAATCAGGAAATCCCACCACCAATCAAATTTATGCAATATTTTGAATTTTACAAATGGTTAAATTCGTATTGTACGAACATGTTTGTACTATACCATATTTAAAAATTAATCAATCGAATCAGGCTTAATTAATTATTAAGATTGTATGGTACGATTCATATCGTATTGGGCGATCGACACAGACGATATTTAGTTCCCTAGGAGTTCGTCTAGAATGAACTACGTTTCGATTGAACTAATCATACTGTACGATCAGTCTAATAATTCTATATTGCTATTTACTCATATAGTGTGATTAATTAATAGAATTTAATTTATCATCCTATAAACTATTAATAGTACATTATTGTAGAAGGATAATTAACCTAATCACACTATACGATCGATAGATTGTATTGTATGAACAATTATAGTAGAATTAAATATTAAGGTTTTCTTAGAACCTACTATTTAAACAACTCTTATTTCATTTAGAGAAGTCTTTGGTAGTCAAGGGGCTTGAGTCTTTTGTGAGAGAGAGTTTGAAAAGAGAGCTTTGGGGAAGGGGGAGAATGGTGTTTTTAATAAAGAGGGAAAATAACCTAATGGGATCAAGGGAGTGAGTGAGAGATAGAAGAGAGATAAATAGAGAGGGAGAGAGAGAGAGAGAGAGAGAGAGAGAGAGAGAGAGAGAGAGAGAGAGAGAGAGAGAGAGAGTCTACACACAATTACTTTGGCCTGTATCCATCTTCTTCCTCTATGAGTCAAGGCTTTACTTGAGGGAAACTCTGAGAAGAACCTCTTGGAGTAAAAAAGCCATCAGAAACTCTGCCACATTGTTAGTGAAAGGGATTTAGTTACTCTATTGCATTGTTGGTGAAATGGAGTTGGCTACTACGCTGCATCGGGTTGGCGGAAGAAATTCATGTAAGGGATTTACATCTTACTGTGCGTGCAAAAGGAGAAATATTAAAGAGTTTAGTGCAATACCTAGAAAGGACTTTGGGGAGTAGATGTAAGACAAGGTTGACCGAACCACTATAAATATCTGGTGAATTTGTTATTATTTTTCAACACTTTATTTTTTAGTATTTTATTTTCTTGCCCTTTTACTTTCCTGTAAATCTGAGTTTAGCCTTAATATTTTTGTAATATGAAAACTCTAAGATTGTTTTGGATTTAAACTATGTTGCAAAAAAATAAAATTTGAAAGTATATATATAATTTATTCTATAACATTAAGAATAAAAAAAAATTAATGTTTACTTTTCTTATTATTCACTTATGCTTGAGAGAATATATTTTTAAAATTTTAGTTGTGAAATTGGTTTTAATTTTCTGAAGAGATTTTTGAAAGAAAATTTTTTTAGAACCCCAATTCACCCCCCATCATGGTGTGCTTTCGTAGTTCAAGTGTTTTAACAATCATAAATTGAACTTTCATAGCAAGGTAGGACATCCACCTTTAATGTGGGGTTTTCATCCTTCCATCTATCGTCCATTAATGTCATCAATCATCAATCATTCAATCATATCATATATTTCAATAAATCATTTATTTTAACATTACTCTCTAATAAATAAATAAAGAGTCATTACTCTCTACACATTGATGCAATAAATGAATTAGTTACAAGCTAACATCCCAAACTACACCACAAATCTTATATTTAAAGGAAAGTCCATCATCCCACTCTCCTATATAAGGTATTGTAATTTTAAGATCCAACTCATATTAATTATAGTTTTAACAACCAACCTTTTTCTTGCTTACTTATAAATGTCATATTTATTACATATCAATCTTATCATTTTCTCTATGCAATTCAATATCATATATAAAATACAATAATCTATGAAATGCATGAAAATATATACTATTTATTTACTTTAAAAAATAATAAATATCAATTTACCAAGTGAATTTCAATAATATTATAATCAAAATATTTATAAGAATAACGTATATCATATACCAGAAGTTAAACAATGAAAGTTTAGTAAAACAAAAGAAAATACATTTTTATCAATTTGGGGAAGATTAAATTCATCAAACCTAAAATTATTGAAAATAAAAATAGGATTGAAGTTACCTACAACAACAACAGCAACAAACCTTTTTCCCACTATGTGGGGTTGGCTACATGAATCCTTTTTTTTTCCATTATGTCCTGTTAAAAGTCAAATTCTCATTTAAATCTAATAAAGAAAGATCATTTCTAATATTTTCTAACCAAGTCTTTTTAGGTTACCTCTTCCTTTCTTAGCATAAGTCAAATCTAATACCTTAAATTTCCTAACCTGGTCATCGGAAGGCCTCTGTTTAATGTGACCAAACCATCTAAGGCGACTCTCTCTAATTTTATCTTCCACTGGAGCTACTCAAACTGTTTCATGTATATGCTCATTTCATATCTTATCTCTAAGGTAAAGCCACTCATCAACCTAAGTATCCTCATCTATGCAATACTTAACTTATTATTATGTTTCTCTTTTAATGGCCAACATTCGACACCATAAAGCATTGCAGGTCTCACCACCATCTTATAAATTTTTTTCTTAAGTTTGAGGGGGACTTTTCTATCGCACAACAAGCTCGATGCATTCCTTCACTTCAACCATCCAACTTGAATTCTGTTGATAATATCCCCATATATTTTACCATCACTCTGAACAATAGATCTAAGATATTTAAAACATGTAATTTTATTAATGACTTGATCACCCAAAGTCACTACCCCCCTGCTGAAGTTATCTATTATAATTAGAAGAAATCACTGAACAAATTTGATAGATGAAAATGCCCCGATCAACTTTGTCTCTCCTCATCTCTCTCTTCCTCTCTTCTTATTCTTCTTCTTCTTCTTCTTCCTCCTCCTCCTTTACTTCCATGGAAAGCCAACAATTATGTGGGAGGGAAGAGGGTGGTGAAGGATATTTAACTTTAAATATCTAAAATAATTTTTTAGTGCCTAGCGCAACAATGCTCTAGTTTAGAAGTTATGTATATATTTTTTAAAGATTATTTTCACAATGTTTAGTTCATTACAGCTACCTTCCCAATATGTTGTAGCACATAACCTAGGCCTTTCAAAGAAACATAACTATATATTTGAAATCCTTCAATACTTGATAGAATAGTTAGTATAAGGGCTTACATCCACATTCTGGTGTCCAGTCAAATAGAATGACTTTCTGAGTTAACCTTGTCAAAAAAATAATGTTATGCGAAAAACATCTAATAAACTTCTTATAATAGCTTGAGATGCCCAGAAAACTATAAACTTTCATCCCTGATGTTGGCCTTGAATAATCAACCATAACTTGTATCATATGAGGATCCACATAAATCTGTTCCTTGCTTACTACATATTGTATAAAGTTTATTAAGTTATACCAGAATTTATTTTTTAAAAACTTTGCATACAACTTTTGTTGCTTCAAGCTTTATAGAGTCAACCTTAAATGCTTTATAAGACCATCTTTGGTCTCTACATACACCATAACATCATCAATAAATATAATACTAAAGTGATCCAAATACTACTTAAACATCGTATTCATCAAATCCATGGCATTATTAATGCATTTGATACATCAAAAGGAAACACGAGAAACTCATACAACCCATACTTAGTACTAAACATAGTCTTCACTTTTACCCTCAACTGATGGTAACTGAGTCTCAATTCAAACTTAGACAATACAATTGCACCTTCTAATTGATTAAACAAAACATTAATTATGGGTAGTAAATACTTATTATTCACAATCACCTTGCTCAACTCCAGATATTTAATGTATATTTGCAAGAATCCATCCTTCTTCTTCACAAATAATATAAGAGCTTCTCAAGGAGATCCACTTTGTCAAAAAAACCTCTATCTAATAAATTATGTAATTGCATTTTGAATTTTTATAATTTTTATGGTTCCATTCTATAAGAGGTCTTTATTATTAGGGACATACCTCACTACATCAATACAAAATTCCACCCCTCTTTTTGGAGGTAGACCCACTAACTCTTCTAAAATGATAGCACGAAACTCCCATACTATTAGAACATCCTCCATACCCCTAATAGTATATTCAAATTTATCACAGAAGCCAATAATAATGAACTCCCCTTTCTTCATGACTTTTCAACTTGCAATACAAAAATAATGGAAGATAAAACACCTCTGACACCCTAGAAATGGACACTTCCCCTTTATTACATAAAATTATCTTCTTTTTACTACAATTAATTTGGGTTCAATATCTACTTAACTAGTCCGTACCCATAATCTCTTCAAATTCTTTTAAGGATAATGCAATTAGTTCTTATTTTAACATTCTATTCAAAATTTTAATTTTACACTTGCAAATTTTACTGCTAACTAGAAAAACTCTAGCAGATAACATAGCAAGTAAACTAGGTAGAAATACATTAAGAATTAAACCCAAGTCATTCAGAAAATGCTTAGAAGGAAAATAGTGGCTCGCTCTATGACTCTCCAAGACCTAAATTAGGAAGAATTGCTTATTCCATCCTTAATTAATCTATGAGAGCTTCTAATAATTCGTTAATATAAAGAAGTCCAATACTAGCAACTATAAATAAGATCTTGATCCATTCCAAAAATAAATGAAAACCATAAAGTTATCTAACAGCTCAGTAGGTTACCAAAATCTACAAGTGCAATCAATTCATGATAATATAAATAATATGCATGCAATCATTAAATCCATATCACTCTAATCATGTAGTAGTTCATATAAGCAATATCATTTCATATGAGTAATAGAAATTATTAAAAGCAATATAACTCAGATGCAGTGATCAATGATCAGTAGTCATATAAAGATTTAGTAGTTCCTATCATTGTCATACTCATGTCATGCACAATGAAATAGGGCTATTATGAATTTATGCATGTTAATAAATTATACTTTATTATAACATTCTATGTATATTAGTATACCTTCCATATTAAGCTGGTAAACATCTATTTTATACATGTTATATAATATAAAGTATCAATGCATGTATATCTTGCATTTCTATTACATACAATGCAACATGTATATCTCGTAATTCATATGTATTATATGCTCTTGTATCAATCTTATAAATCTTATAAGTCATATTATATGTTTGCATCAATCATTTCATATATCATGTGCATATCATATGCATATCATATCATATCATATTACATATGTAATTTATCATATATAATAATATCATATGCAAATATAAGAAATGTATGACATCCACCTACATGTGGTATATTTTTATATTCTTTCATGTAGGCCAATCCTACAAAAATTAGTCTTAATAATATTAGTCCCATTTGTACGAATCAATTTCATATCACATATCACAAGTTAGATGGATTTCATATAAAAATTCATCATGTCCTGCCCATTGGTGTATCATATTATATCAGTTAGTCTCCTTATGCGCCCCCTTTTTATATTAAGGATATTTCCTAAAACCATTTTTAAAGAAATTCTCATCAACCCACCCTCCTATATAAGGTAATATTGCTCCAACCAACATGAATCAGTCAATCATTTTCAGCTAGCCTTTCTTGGTTTTATACATATGTTATATCATATAGAGCATAATAATAATCATATACACCAAATACAATTATCATTATATTCATCAGGATACTTGTAGTTGCTAAAATTAAATGCTTGACTAAATGAATAATAAATATATGCATATTACATATTTCATATCTAAAAGCACTATATTGACTCCTAGTTTTCTTATACTCAATATTACACTACTTGGTTTTAATTAAAATAACATATGTACAAAATCAACAAGTGAAATTTTGATATAAACTAGTTGAAATTTGAAGAGAACGATAATTACTATATATCAAAAGTTACACAATGGAAAATAACCAAAATAAGAGATATTACATTTTTATCAATTTTAGGTTAAAGAATATTAGCTAAACACAAAATTACAAAAAAAGTTGGAATATGATTACCTACCATGATCAAAACACTTTTCCCAGGAGGAGTAATGGAAAATACCAGCTCAAACTTGCTTTTTCTATCCATGTCTCTCTCTCTTCTTTTTTCACCCTTTCTCTCCCTTCCCTCCTAGCCAAATAAAAAAATGGAGGGAGGGTCGCTGAAGCTTACCTCTCCCAACCCTTCCAAGGACAAGAGACTCTAGTGGAAGAAGAAGTGGAACAATGCTTGGAGCGACCCTTGTGAATCTCCCTCACAAGATCCTCTCTCTCTACCTCCTTGTCTCTCTCTCTCCTCTAGGCTTTCTCAGGTCAAGACAACAACAAAAAATTATTCAAAATGTTGAACAATAGCTCTTAAATAGAAGGGCTTCAAAATAGCTCATTACTTACAAGTTGCCAATATTATCATCCAGGATGATAGGTATATCATCCTGTACGATCAGTGTAATTTAAGCCTAATCAGCCGAGACGATCTGGGATGAATAGAAGAAAGGTGTTCCTATCGTCTAGGCCGATAATAAATCATCCTGTATGATTAGTTCAAATCACAGACTATCGGCCAAACAATCGCTCTAAAAAGAGTTATGGACGACTCCAAAATAGCTTGATCGTCCGGGCCGATCTCACGATCATCTCGGACAATTAGTTCAAATCAGAGGAAAATCGTCTAGAGCATCGCCCGAAATTTGAGCTGGCCGGTCCTTATCGTCCAGACCATAGCCTGAATTTTGAGCTGGCCGATGTTGATCGTCCAGGAGCAACTAAGGTTTTTTGAACTGATCGTCCCGATCAATCTTGCGATCATCCAGGATGATGTGATCGTATCAATCATCCTTAATTGCTTGCCTTAAATGCCAGAGTAATTTAGGCATGATTGTATCATATCGTCCAGGCCGATACAAGATCGTCCTGGTCGATTTCTATAATTAAAGAATGCCTAAATAGATCATGGCGGCTGATTATTTCTATTTTGAGGCTATCGTCTAGGCCGATACAAGTATCGTACAAGATGATCGGCTAATGACGGCTGCCTAACAAGATGTCCTGATTAGGGTTTTTATTTTGAACCTGATCATCCAGGATGATAATAATATCGTCCAGGTCGATGTGAGTAAAAATAGAAATTCTAAATCTCTCAAGTGTGTGTAGGGTTACTTAGCATCAGACACTTCAAAGATTTTAATTGACTCAAGAAAGGGAAAAAGAAAATTACAGACTAACTCAGACATAATCTACCCAATCTTGAACTAGTTTCGATTGTCGTCTGATCTTGAGGCCTTGAAATGTTAATAGAGAAGGCAGTCGTAGAGAAGTAAAAGTGTTTGTTAATCATCAAAATATAATCCATGAAAATAGATTTGCAATAATCTCCCCCTTTTTGATGATGGAAAAACACTTCGACGATGAATTCCAAAACAACAGTGCAAAATAGAAAGCTTCCAAAATTCAGAATACATAACATAGTGAAAAAACACTCAAATATCCTACTCCCCCTTTTGACATCTCAAAAAGGAGGTGGAAACGAAGAAACAAAGTAAACAATTTTTTTTTTTAATAAACTAAGGCATGAAAATGATGTAGTATTCCATGTGATTGATTTTAAAAATTTGTAAGTTAATGAGTTAACAACATAAAAAATCTAAAAAATGGTAGAATATCTGATCATGGTTACCCTTAGCTCGGATTTTCTTTTAGGGTAAAATCATCTTTTGAAATAAATGACATTACTAAAAAATTCAATTGGATATGAAAAAGGATTCGTTCACCACTTGGTTTCAGAAAAAATATCTTATAGAATAATGTATCAAAGTAAATTTGTCACAATCGCAAAACTATCGAAATCAAGCCTTTGATTTTATCAAGTAATACAAGAAATCTTCTAAGTTTTAAAAGATTTTAAAAGAGAGGAGAGCTTGCTTTTGGTGGGCTCATTTTATGCCTCTTGTCACTTTGAATGGCGCTTTGCACATCTTTTGATTTTTGATACACTTTGTGCATATATTTTTTTTTTCAATTTGGCGTCATTGCGCATCTTTTGTTTTTGGCATCATTGGCCATTTTTTTTTTCATTTTTGCAAGCTACATTCTCTTTAAAAAATCCTTAAATAATCTTAGTTGTGAGTATATTTTATAGATATTAGATAAGAAAAACTCACTATCTAATATATGGAAGAACAATCCACAAAACAAAATCAATAATCGTATGAAGAAATGCAATGACAAGGGTAACGAGGAATCTTGATGTGACAAAAAGACTTTGATCATTATAAATACAAGATAGATTTGTTGTAGCATAGTTATAAAAGATCTTAATTGCATACTGCATTTGTTAATTTGAGATAGACTTTTGATTAGAAAAGAAAACTGTGCCACTAAAATATGTTAGAGAAAGAGACACAATCAACGGAATATTTTTACCCTTTAATAGATTAAGAGATGTAAAACATTGACTACAAATTTTTTAAAAGCAAGAACAAGACATACGATATCACCTCAACAATGATTTAAAAGCAAGAAAAAAAAACTAACAGTAGAATATAAAGCAATAAAAGAAGAAAAAAAAAGAACAAAAAGAAAAGCAAGTAAAAGATCAAGTTCATGCATTTATGTCAATCACACCCAATCTGGTCTTTAAAGAGCTGAAAGTGTCGAAGGCAAGTGATTTAGTAAAGATGTCAGCCAGTTGATTCTCAGTTGTCGCATGGTGTAACTCAATGTCTCCCTTAGTCACATGATCTCTAATAAAGTGATGCCTAATGTTAATGTGCTTAGTCCTTGAATGTTGGATAGGATTCTTAGAAATGCATATGACACTAGTGTTGTCACAAAAGATTGAGATGGTTCATACAGGTAATCCTAAATCCAATACTTGTTGTTTTAACCAAAGGACTTGGGCCACACAACTTCCTAAAGCAATGTACTCAGCTTCAGCAGTGGAAACTGCAATAGAGTTTTGCTTTCTACTAGACCATGAGACCAAAGATTGTCCTATGAATTGACAAGTTCCAGAAGTACTTTTTCTATCCATCTTACATCCTACAAAATCAGAGTTAGAAAATTCAATAATCTCAAAAGAAGTGTTGTGCCTAGGGTACCAAATTCCTAAGTTTTGGGTCCCTAAAAGGTATCTAAGAATTCTCTTAAATGCAATCAGGTGGGATTCCTTAGGGTCAGCTTGAAATCTAGCACAAAGATAAACGCTAAACTTTATATCAGGTCAGCTAGCAGTCAAGTAAAGTAAAGATCCAATCATGCCTCTATACTTCTTTTGATCAACAGACTTACCACTTGGGTCCTTATCCAACAGAACACTAGAAGTCATGGGAGTATTAATTGACTTGGCTTTATCCATCTCATACTTCTTCAAAATATCCTTTATATATTTTGATTGATTTAGAAAGCTTCCATCATAATTATTTTATTCTAAACTCCAAAAAGTAGGACAACTCTCCCATCATACTCATCTCAAACTCTCTACTCATTATTTTAGAAAATTCATCACAAATTTTCTTATCAAAGATCCAAAAAGTATTGTCATCGCACAAATAATTTGAACAATGAGGCAATATCATCTCCAACTTTCCTAAGAAAAAAGGGTGGTGTCTACGCTCCCCTTGAAGAAACTCCCTTTTCAGAAGAAATGTGATAAGCCTCTCACTACTTCAATTATAGGCCCGAACTTTAAACCATAACAGCCATTTTTAATTTAAAAACAGATTTAGTAAATTGGGGACTCTCCAAAACCTAGGAGTGGTTGTTCTAACAAAACAATCTTCTTTTATTTGCTCATTAAAAGACCGGTCTAACGTCCATTTTGAAAAAAGCTTAAATACTTTTATAAAGGCAAGGCTAATAGCACTCTAATGGCTTCCAATCTAGCGTATAGGGACAAAGTCCTCCTCAACATCCTATCCCTTCAATTTGGTTCTACCCTTAGCCAGCTAATCTATTACCTTATTCCTTACCACCACTCCAGAATCATTCACCTTTTTTTTAAAGACCCAATTGGTTCCACTCCACATTGTCCCTTAGGTCTTTTATACAACTCACAAATATCATTCGCTAACAAATTGGTTCAACTCCTTCGCATGGCTATAAAATCCAAAACTCATCAGAAAGGCTTAGGGTTATGTTGGTGGTTCAGTCATTGAGGATAAGTAGAGGTGGTTCACTTCCTTCTTATCCATGTCTAGTTCTAACTCCATTAGAAGGGTCCTCTAAGATCAAATCTTGAGGTGAACTTGTAGAGTATCTCCAATCTCTATGCAAGGTGTGTGAACGTCCAACCCTTTCCCTCAGATCTACATTTATACTCCTTGTAACATCTCACTCTTCAGTGTTTGGTGTTTACTCCTTCTCCAAATTTTCTAACATTCCCAATAGTAATTCTCCAACATCATCATCATCCTTAACTCCAGGCTTTCTAGGATAGACTCATCAAACCCTACATGTGTAGTCTCTTCCACCATCAAAGTTCTCTTATTAACACTCCTAAAGACTTTTCAACACTAGATATCCCAAGAAACATCTCATCATATTTTGGATCAAATTTCCCTAAGTGAGACTTCCCATTATTGTGAATGAAAACCTTACAACCAAAGACATGAAGGTGGGAAATATTGGGTGTCCTATCCTTAAGGATCTCATAGGGTGTCTTATCTGGCTTGGCTCTAACATTCACCCTATTCAACACATAACAAGCTGTGTTAACCTCTTCAGCCCAAAGGTATTTTGGAAGTGAATACTCAACAAGCATGGCTTTAGCAGCTTCCACTAAGGTCCGGTTCTTCCTTTCAATTACTCCGTTATGCTGAGGGGTCCTAGGAGCTGAGAAGTTGTGGCTAATCCCCTTGTTCTCACAATAATCTCCAAATCTTTTATTTTCAAACTCTCCTCCATGATCACTATGGATGGTCAAGATCTCACAACCTAGCTTTTTCTGAATCCAAGTAAAAAAGGTTCTAAACTCCGCAAAAGACTCATTTTGTGTGAAAGAAATCTAGTCCAAGTGAATCTCGAGTAGTCATCAACAATTACAAACCATAGACTTTCCCATCCAAGCTGGCAGTGCTAACGGGTCCAAACAAAAATCCATGTGAAGGACTTCTAAAGGTCTAGAGGTGCTAATGTCCTTAATGGGGTGAAAAGTGGAGCAGACTTGCTTTCCTAATTGGCAGGCATCACAAAGGTGGTATTTAGAAAATTTCAGTTTGGGGACACCTCTAACTAGGTCTTTTTGGGTCACTCTCCAAGGGTTTTCATACTAGCATGACATAATATTTTGTGCCACAACCATGAATCATCAATAATAGTTTTTAAGCAAAAAGATGTCGAGCATTTAATGTTATTTAAATCAAGCATGCACACATTTTTTGATCCACTTTCCCTACAAAATAGTATTATTATTTAAACTTATAATGCATGAATTTGCAAAGAATTGTATGATAAAGCCCTTGTCGCAAAGCTGACTGATGCTGAGCAAGTTGTGTTTTAATCCATCTACAAGCAAAACATTTTCAATCATAAGATTATTGGAATTACCAATTATACATGCGCCTACCACCTTCCTGGTGGTGTTGTCTCCAAGAGTAACCTTGCCTCTTATCCTGGTCTCCAGCAAAATGAATTGATTGGCATCACCAGTCATATGTCGAGAGCATCCGTTGTCCAGGTACCACATACTCTCACGAGGCCTTTTATGAGAGCTCACCTACAAAATCACAAATGTCAAATTTAGGAACCCAAGCAGGTTTGGGTCCCTTCTTATGAAAAGTAGAATGCAATGCAAGTGTGCTATGATGTGAATCATACAATTTAGGTCTCCACACCCAATGTGTATTATGGTGAACAGTGCTAGTGTGTGAGATGTGTCCTAGCATGCCACATGAGAAGCATTTAATTCCAGTAAAAGGATTTCTTAAATGGTTTCGGTATTAATGCCTCTTCCTAGGTCTTGGCTTTTGATCAAGTGTAGGTGTCGTCCAATTTTTCTTAAGTGTATCCAATTCATTTTTAATCCTCAAGTTAGTACCTTTTAAATCATCATTATCAATTCTCAAATTTGGCTCTATCTCTTTAGATTTCTTAAAATCAGATTCAAGTGAGGTGTGTGAAGCTTTTAATGAATCATGCTCTTTAATTAATTTATAATTCTTTTTATTTAAATCATCAAATTTATCAAGTAGAGCCATATGATTTGAATCAATTGTTGAATGATCTTTAATCAAAATTCCATGCTCCTTTTGTAAATTCAAAAGCTCCAATTTTAAACTAGCATGGGTTTTCTATATGATGCATGAATTTTTGTAGAAACTTCAAGGAGTTGGTCGTAGGATAGTTCACATACCTCTTCTTGATCAAGATGATCGTCTGCCATTAAGCACAGGTTTATTGTTTCATCTTCAGGTTCAGTCTTAGATGAATCAGATGCAGAGTCTGCCCAGAACGCCTTTTGAAGTTTCTTTTTGTCCTTCCTAAACTTGGGTTTCTCCTCACCCTTTTCTTTACTTGAGAGAGACTTAAGTGTAGGGCAATCAGCTTTCACATGTCAGGGCTTCCTGCATTCAAAATAAACCATCTCATTAGAACTCTTAAAATTTTTATTTCCCTTACCTTTATTCCACTTTTAATGATACTTTTGTTTCTTTCTTAGAAAGCTTTTAGATTTCCTTGTGATTAAGGCAAAGTCATCTCTTTCAGACCTGGAAGAATTAGTGTCCGTGTTGTTGGCCTTCAATGCCACAGTTTTCTCCTTCGTTTTCTCACCTGTATCAAGATTTCTTTGATTTACCCCTTGCTCATAAGCAATGAGTGAGCCAAGCAAGTTATCAATCGAATAGGTATTCAAATATTTAGATTCAGTGATTGCTGTGATTTTAGCATCAAAAGAGGAAGGCAAGAATCAATCATGTACTATGTGTAATGCATTCAATCAATAATAATATTTAGTATATAGAACTATATATGTAGACCACTAAGGAACATCTATCACTTCTTGCTAACTCAAACTATACACTCTTGGCTGTACTGGGTAACTATCATAATTAATGGTGTGGGATGCCTCTAGCTTCCACTCATTTCTCCAATTTCTTGTATAGAAAATCTTGACTTAATTTTTTTGGATTTGCAATCCTCTATCCATATGCCTATCTGGACCAACCTATCCTTGGTCTGTATCTTTCTTAACATCATATATGGGGTAATCCATCATCCTATATTTGTATTAGTCACACCTAAAATATTATCCTATGATCAGATAATATTATATTGCATGTCTCCTTCCACATCGAGGCCTCTTTGGTATACACTACTAGCTGGTAGAATATGACTTCTCAAGCATCAACTAATCTACTTCTCTTATTACTACTTTCTCCTTTAGACACTTATTTCCCTTTTCTTTTCCTGCTCATTTCCTATATGAATTGGGGAATTTCAAAATCCTTTTTAACTAATCAAGCTTTTTTAACTAGCTCTAAAAAATCCTAAATTCTTGGTGGTACAAGGATGTTTCTTCAATTTATCCTTTGATCTTCTAAACAAGAATTAGCACTTTTCCTTAGTGGTACCAACAAATTGAGGTGCATACCTAAACAACACAGTATACTCAACCTCGTATTATATCATTATATTTTTTCCTTACTCTAGCCTCATAAAGCTTCCTATATCTTCTATCATCTTAATGGGGACACAAGTCAATCCCAAAAGGTATTAACAAACTTCTTCCAAGTAATCAATTAGTTCAACTTGCCTTGTAACGTTTCTCTCTATTATTTTGTCCACCATCTCTTTGCTTCACCTTCAAAAAAGAAAAAAAAAACCCACTAGTAGGGACACTTTCTTATTCTTTCAATACAAAGATCTTCTTTATCCTCAACAACCAATCTTCTATTATATGTGGTTCTATAAATATCTTAAATAGCTAGGGATTTAACTTCTAGAACATATGTAAATGTTTATATTCTCTAGTTTTCTTATTCATATTCTTCCTGCTATGTGCATCACTCATCAACCGTGCTATCAGAATGGCAAACTGCATCATGCTAGAACTCACTGGAGCTATTTTACTTGCTCATTTGGTACATCAAATGGATCCATTAAACTTATTATTGTTATCTTCCTATTTAATTATAATTTAATCATACATACATATGTAATGAATGCAAAGAATAATCCTTAATACTATCTATTTCTACCCCTCTAAATACATTCCTACAACTTTAGTTACAATTCAATTATTTCAATAATCTTCACTCTAATACCATAAATTTGTGATGCCTCATGATCTAGATTTGGAAGAATTGCATATTTCATCTCTTATTTAATCTACCAAATCTTCTAATAATTCATTAATATAATAAGTCCAGTGAAAATAACTATGAATCATATACCTTAACATATTTCTATATTCATTTATAAAAATTCAATTTAGAAGAATAAGGAGATCAATCATTATATCCATAAGTTATCTTGCTATACTCCTATCAATAATTAAATAAAACCAAAATTATATAAAATAAAATAAAATATGAATCATGATCTTCTCACTCTATCGAATCTTGAAAATATATGAAAATCATGGAGTGAGCTAACAACTTAGTAGGTTACAAGAACTTGTAACTGTAATCAAGGTAAAATAGTAGAAATAATATGCATGTTCAATCCATATTAGCCTAATCTTTTAATAGTCAATATAAGTAGCATTATTTCATATAAGCAATAAAAAACATTTAAAATAATATAACTTGGATTTGGTGAATAGTGATTAGCAGTCATGTAAAGATTTTATATGTCCTAGCATTCCTATTTCCATATTAAGTATAATGCAACAAGTCTATTATGAATATATGCATGTCAATAAATTATACTTTCTTTTGTTATTTCTTGTATATTAGTATATCTATCTTATTAAGCTAGTGAAAATTTATTCTATGCATGATGTATGATATCAAGTATCAGTGCATGTATATCTTGTATTTCTATCAGATTTAATTCAACATTTATACCATGAATTTCATATGTATCATATACTCTTATATTAATCTTATCAATCTTATAAGTAATATCATATGTTTGTATCAGCCATTTCGTGTATCATGCACATATAATATCATCATTTTACTTACGCAATCTATCATATATGTTTATCATATGCATATGTAAGCAATATAAGACATCTGACTACCTATTGTTCTTTTCTATATCCAGTCCTATAGGTAAACCCTACAGGAATCAGTCTCAATCATATCATTCCTATTTTTAGGAATTAGTCACTATTCCATAGCCACTACATTATGAGCTCATATTGATCCACAAGTTGTTTGCCTTTAAATCTGCCACCACTATGGGTCAATGATCGTTCACTAATAATTTTGGATAAGATTGCCTCTGATTATCTATGACTTTCCCTAGCCTCAGATCTTTAATCTGGTGCTCTCATGGGACATTGAGACACCTTGTAAACAGACTTGAAACATTCCCTTTAACATCTACCCATATGCCTTCTTCCATATAATCTAAAAGTCAGAGCACTACTAATATATGATAATTCACATGCACTCCCTAATACTAAAGGTCCTCCCCATAAGATCACTACATCTAAATATGGACTTCTTCTTGCTAACCATTCTTCTAGATGATTCTCCACCAAACCTCTTTATATTAGCATCCCATCTCTACTTTGTGAATGTCAGATCATTCTTAATCAACCTTTTTCTCTGTACATTCTCCAAAAATCTTGAATATGAAATAGAACCAATGGTTGTCTAAGATTATATCTCAAGACCTTTTAGAAATTGATAGCACTTCTCTTCAAGAGTACTGACCAAATGGGGAGAATATTTAGTGAAAGATGTAACTCTACCTCATACTTCATTACCATTTTAATCCCCATACTAGCCACAAGAATGATTCCTATACCTATTACCTAGTTGGCGACAGAGAGGGAAAACTCATGAACGTTCCAGTAAACTCATCCAAAGAGATCTTTGGATTTTTTCTACTCTAGAACTTTTCCCTTTATTGGCCTAATATGGCTTTCTTATCCTTTCACCTAGATGTTAGAATGTACTAGCTAATATAATAGATTATATGCTTCTACTTATACTTTGATAGAACCATCAAAGTATACTTGTATAAGAATATCATAATGTACTTACTAACATGACTTTCTTTTCTATTTACACATTTTATTTACCAAAATATCCTTTTCATTAAACTTTTTTCATTTACTAGAATATGTAATTGCATAAATTATGATATGTATGTCCCGATGTCTACTTATGACTCCACTTTCACTTATGCCTCCCATAATGAACCTCCATTAGATGAAGGAGGCCATCATGTATCCTCTAAACACTTCACCTCCACTTATTCCTCCCTTAAATCTCCCACACCCGCATAAGCATATGGGGCAAGAAATAACCTCTCACATCCTTTCATAATATATGGGGTAAAAAAATAGAAACAAAAATAGAATTTCTAGTGCACTTTAATAATCTCCCACAACGAAACTTCTACCATGTGAATATGAATGCATATGCAAAGGAATAGAATTAACATAATTTCATAGTATTAAACATAAATAGGAACACATATGTGCCACACCTTAGGGGAAGATGCATGTTTGAATAAGCTCCCATTACTCCTATGCTTAGCCATATTATTTTAAATTCCCCTAGACTACTCCAAACTGATAGCTCAACACCATTGCACTCCTTTGTATATTCATAATGCTAACACAATTCTTACCACAACATAAAAAGGGAAACACTATAACACCATCACTACCAATGTCATAATTCTCCTTAGAGCTCTTGACCTCCTATATTTTCTTTTTCTTTTTACATTTCACTTCTAAATTTATTTGGATTTAAATTTATTTACATAAATTTAAAACTTAAAATGAAATCATAATATGTTAAGAATCATACCAGATTAAGAGTAATCAACCAAGTTTTAGAGCTGTGGATATTACACTTTTGAAATATGGTGCCCACCGATTATGGTCCTTTAACCACCATCTATTGACTATGCTCCCTAAACTACCATCACCTGATTATGGTCCCTAAACTACCATCACCTGGCTATGGTTCCTAAACTACCATCACTTGACTATGATCCCCAAACTACCTTTAACTAATTATGGTATATAAACTACCATCACCTGACTATAACCCCTCTAATTATGATCGTCTGACTATAATTGCTTAACCATAATCACTTGTTGATTGTGATCCTTAGACTACCATAACTGCTTGGTGAAAATTCTATTATAGATCTTTTTTGTGTGATTTAAAATTTTACCACTTGTGTTGCAATCATGTTTTAATCACTTAATTCGCTTCAAGTTAAGTTTTGTTTAAAAAAATAAAAAAATTAATTAGAACTCCTATTTAGGATTATTTTTTTATTTTAATAATTTCCAATTCACCCCCTTCTTGGCGCATCTCATACTTTCAGTGGCAATTATGGAAAATTAATAGGATGCACAAAGATGAACCTAATCATCTAAGGATGTTATACAATGAAGAATACAAAAAATTAAGTTGTTTTTTATTTATACTGATTATAGTTTCTTATTTATGTTTAATTCATAACCAAATTTAACTATATTAATTTTAATGTAGAGGGAAGCTTGTGATCTTCTTGATGAGGAAGGGATCATGCCAAAAAATAGAAACATGGAAGCTAATGAGAGAGTCTTCAGTTTGGTTATTGGATTCAAAATTTCAGGCATAGTTTGAAGCCATGTGTTTGGTGCCACACCATCCTGTTCTTTCCTCATAGTATGACTAAAGGAGGTGGTGGTAATGGCAATAATTTTAGTTAGATAATAAGTCTTAAAGATGAAAGTCTGTTAGGGATGTTAAGCCCTTATGAACTAGTCTCGAGACTAACCAATAGGGGGGTGAATTGGATATTTAAAACTTCTTTAACTAAAAGAAAAATCTTTTTATATCTTGAGGCAAAAACAAATTAAATCAATAATAAAAAGATTAATCAGAGATTTCACCCAAGTAGTTAATCATAGTAAAAATAAGGTGCAGAAAATAATCAAAAAGAACACACTAGATTTATAGTGGTTCGGTCAAACCTTAACCTACATTCACTCCATGGAGGCACCCTCCAAGTATTATACTAAATCTTTAGTGACTCTCATTTAGCCCCCATAGCTAGGTGGAGAAGCCCTTACAAAATTAGTTTCACCTTCCCCAGTGCAGCAGAGGAGCCAGATCCTTTGACACCAAAGAGTTCTTCTTCTTCCCAAAACTTCCCTCTAGATGAATTTTAAATCTAATGGTACTAAGGTGCAAGCTTGTTGGAGCAATTGTGTGAAATCCCCTCCACATTCCCTTGAAACTCCCTCTAAGGATCTTCTCCCTCTCTTAAACCCCACCCTTTCCGCTTTCCCTTTCAAGTTCTCTCTTCAAGTTTTCTCCAGAAGAACAAAGCTTCAATGGCTGCCAAAGACACTTACCAAGTGCCTTGATAATTCTTAAATAAGGGGCTTTAAAAAACCCTAAAAATTAATCTTGGCGGTAAATATCATCCAGGATAATCACAGGATTATCCTGTACGATGTGCTTAAAAAGAGGGCTTTAGAAAACCCTAAAAACTGAACCCAATCTTGAGCTTTGATTCTTTGTTGAATTTTGCATGGTATTCTTGAAATGTTAGTGTACATACAAATAAATATGGAATGAATATGAAATATAAAAATGTTTATTATCATCAAAATCATAAAACTCGTGAGCTTGATTTGTAATAATCTCCCCCTTTTTTATGATGGCAAACATTACTGGTGAATTTGAAAATTAAAAGTATTTTCTTCTAAACTCTATTTCACTAAGATAAAAAAGTTAAAAATAGGGGAAAAATAAATTTTCTTGATTTTTTAATTTTTAGTATTTTTTGAAAATAAAACAAGTAAAATAAAGAAAAAAACTAGTAAAAGATAAACTAAAATAGATACACAAAAATCATAGTATGTTCTTCCCCTTTGACATTATCAAAAAGAAGAGGAGCACATAAAACTAAAACAATAAAAACTGACTAATAAAACATCAAATGATCCCTGATCTGGTGAAGATGATACTTTTAGAATAATCAGTTTGAAATTTTAAATTTTCTTAAAATGAGAATGTTACCTCTTAAATTTATTCAAAAATTTAGTAAGGAATGTATTGACAACGCATAACCTACAAAGGTTAGAAATTAAAAAATTATTAATCTAAGCTCAAGTTCTTTTAAAGACGTAAAAACTTTTTAAGCAAATATCTTAATCAAGGAATAAATTAGAAAAGAAAACACTAATCTTTTTAAAACTCCTTTCATGAAATTTATATAATAGAATATTAATGTAAAAATTAGTGAATCAATAACCATAAATTTTAAACTCTAGTATCAAAAATATCAATAGATAAAAGGATTTTCTTAAGATTTAAGAAATACAAGAAAGGTAAGCTTTCTTTTTGTGGGCTCATTTTGTGCCTCTTGTTAGTTATTTAATGCACTTTGCACATTTTTTTTAATTTTTGATACACTTTGTGTATCTTTCTAAATTTGGCATCATTGCTCATCTTTTAATTTTTATTATACTTTGTGTATCTTTATAAATTTGGCATCATTGACCTTTTTTATTTTCAATAAATATGCTTCCTTTATGTAATTTTTAAAAAAATTAAGCAAACCCATTCTATTAAAAAAAATGAACTACTTGATTAAGTAAATTATGAGGTGGATTCAACAACTTGCAAAAAATCTCTATACAATAAACAAAATGTAGGGAGATAAAAAAGTTCAATTTAAAAATCTAATTTATAATATGATGAATATTTTGAATCAAAAGTAAAATAACCTCTTTAAGAAAAGAGATAGAGAGACAAAATCATGAGTTTCTTTCTTTCGATTGTTTTTAGAGAAGTCAATCATAACTTACAAAAGAATTCAAGAAAAACATGAGGTAAATTTTTCATTTTTTAGAAAAAATAATCTTTTTTTTTTAGGTTTGATTTTATAAAGTGTATACAAAATAAAAAAGGTGATATGTGTGTGTTGATCAGAGAAAAATTCATAAAAATAAATATAAAAACTAATTTAAAATTTTAATGCAACAAAAAAAAACCAAAGAAAATACAAAAAATAAATAAAAATATAACGAACAAAAACATGCATACACAAACAAACAAACACACAAATAAGGTTTTAAACATCAACTTGCTCATGGCCTCATGATTCAGAAACTTGATCTTCCTAGGAAATTTTTTGCTTTTTATCATATAACCTTTTTACAATTTGCTTAGCTTTACCCTTTTTCTTTGTAGGAAGAGTTTTCATATTAGGGTAATAATTTTTCATATATCTAGGTTCCTTACATCCAAAGCAAATAATGTTAGTGAAAATCTTAATATTCTTACCATTTTTACATATGTTCCACTTTTGTTGATGCTTTTGCTTATGCTTTAGTGGACTTTCCAATTTGCTTATTAAGTCATCACTTTCATCACCAATTAAGCAATTTTTATCCATGTCTTCAGCATTTAGCAATATCATTTTACCTGCATTCAAAAGTTTTTGACCCAAACTTTTCTCGTAGGCAATGAGTGAGTCAATCAAATTATCAATAGAATATTCATTCAAATATTTCAATTCACATATATCAATAACTTTGGCATCAATCTTATCAAGTAGACAACATAGAATTTTATTGATTTTTTCAAAGTTTGAAAATTCTTTACCTAAAGTATGGAATGATGTCACAATTTGAATAAACCTAGTATACATGTCTAAGATCATCTTATAAGATTTCATGCAAAATATTTCATAATCATGCATTAAAATATTCAACATAGATTGCTTGGTTTTAGTAGTGTCTTCATATATATTGTGTAATTTATCCCAAATTTCCTTGCTAGTAGTGCACGTGGATACTAACTTATAATCTTCAGAATTCAAAGCGTAGAAAAAATATTTTAAATATTTAGAATTCAATTGAGCATTTATTTATTCTACCCTACTCCATTGGTTTAAAGGAATATCAATTTTAATTCCATCTATAACACATGATAGTATAGAATAACCAGTTAGAATGACATGCCAAATTCGATAATCAATTGATTACAAGAAAGTAGATATGCAAAATTTTCAAAAATCAAATGCAATATTTTCAAATAAAAGTGGTCGGGTGATGGAATAACCTTCTGCAATATAAATCCCGCACTGATACCACTTGAAATTCTGTTAGGGATGTTAAGCCCTTATGAACTAGTCCTGAGGCTAACCAAGAGGAAGGTGAATTCTGATATTTAAACTTATTTAACTAAAATAAAATCCTTTTATATCTTGAGGAAAAAATGAATTAAATAAATAATAAAAGGATTAATTAGAGATTACACCTAAGTAGTTAACCGTAGTAAAAATAAGGTGCATAAAATAATAAAAAAATACATCAAATTTATAGTGGTTCGGCCAAACCTTGACCTACATCCACTCCCTAGAGGCACCTTCTGAGTATTGCACTAAACCTTTAGTGACTCTCCTTTAGCCCTCACAGCTAGGAGGAGAAGTCCTTACAAAATCACTTTCACCTTCCCCGGTGTGGTAGAGTAGCCGGGTCCTTTGACACCAAAGAGTTCTTCTTCTTCCCAAAACTTCCCTCAAGATGAACCTTGAATCTAATGGTACTAAGGTGTAAGCTTGCCAGAGAAATCATGTGAAATCCCCTCCACACTCCCTTGAAACCCCCTCCAAGGATATTTTCACTCTCTTAAACTCCACCCTTTCCTCTCTCCCTTTTATGTTCTCTCTTCAAGTGTTCTCCAGAAGAATGAAGATTTAATTGATGCCAAAGACACTTACCAGGTGCCTTGAATATGCTTAAATAAGGGGATTTGAAAAACCCTAAAAATCAATATTTACGGTAAATATCATTCAAGACGATCGCAGGATCATCCTGTATGATGTGCTTAAAAATAGGGCTTCAGAAAATCCTAAAAACTCAATTTTGATGCCAAAAATTATCCTGGACAATCATTGGATCGTCTAGTACGATGTGCAGAATTTGACTTGATAGTTCTGGACGATATCATGATAGTCCCAAACAATCAGTTCAAATTTGTACAGATCATCCAAGATGATATTGTGGATCATCCTGGATGATTAGAAGAAAAATTATGGTATTTCATCTTGGGCGATTTAGGAAAATCAAATATGTTGGCAAATATCATCCAGTATGATATACAAATCATCCAAAATGATTTGATTAAAAAATTTAACCATAATTAATCCCCTAATTACATGATCAATTTAGGCATGATTGGTATTAACCGTATAGGATGATTAAAACAAAAATTGAATCTTAAAACCTTGTATAAATTATCATTGGCAGCTATTTTCTAAGATTATAAAGGATCATCCTGGACGATCCAAAATCATCCTGGACGATTAGTTCAATGAGCTGATCATTCTTGATGATCGAAATTGTCTAGTATGATTAGTTCAAAACTTAAAATTTTTGTTTGGACTAGATCTCACACCCCTATGTGTGTATGAGAATGGACACCAAGCTAGTAAAAACCTTTACAGGACTTGACTCAAGAAATCAAAATTTCATCAATGAATATTACAGAACCCTTAGAACATAACCTTATTCAACCCAATCTTGAACTCTAATTCTTTGTTGGAAGTTGCATGGTATTCCTGAAATATTAGTATACACACAAACAAAAATAAAATGAAAAATACTATGAAAAATAAAGATGGTTGTTATCATAAAAAACAAAAAACTTGTGAGCTCAAGTTGCAAGAAAAGAGGGGGTCAACTAATTTCAAATTGAGATGAGATAGTTTATGCAATAATTCTAGATGGATCACCCACCCCTAGGAGACTCAGAAATGGTATGTAAAAATTTAAAATTTTAATTTTAATGTATATTATTTGATTATTAGCTTCTCATTATCAACATACTATTTATAGGATGGCAATGATAATTCATCTTTAGTTTTTGAACTTAATTGGTTTTTGTAATATTTATTCTTGTATTTATATTCTTATATTTTTTAACTTAAGTTACTTTGGTTAGGTGGATGATTAACTTTGATATATGTCTTTTTTTGTTTAAAATATAGTTATGTCCGTATTTTATGCCTTTATTTTCAACTATGATTAGTTTGTTATATTATTTACTTATGTAAGCTACTTAAGTTCACTGGAAAATTGAATGGGATAATATTCTACGTGCACAAAACATGATGCTAACACACTTTTCAACCTCTTATAATAACTTGTTAAAAGTATCTTTACACATTAAATTACTTTGATTTTTTTCTTGAACTTATTTTAAGGATCTAATTTTGTACTCTAAAGTAGTCATTTGTCATCAACATCACATATTTAATGTGGAGATGCAATAATAACAAATAGAGGCTCTAATTTTGCACTCTCTTGCTTCTTTGTGTCCATCACTATCTCTTACTCTCAATTAACCTTCCTTGCTCTCTCACTCACTCTCTTTAGCACTTATTGAAAAGATAAATTGCATGTATTTATAAAGTCATTGTCCACTCCAGTAAATTTTAGTTTTAGCCTTTTTTTTAATATTCCATATGGTCGTCACATTGATGGTTTAATTCAAGCACTATTACTATAATAAAAGGATTTAGTTTTTGTAGATTAATTTACTTATTATTCTTATAATTTTAGAAATTCTTCTTATCATATAAATTGTCCATTTGAGTGCCATCTTAAGAGCCAAATTTTGAACATTTTTTTTATCCTACTAATGTTTATGTGGCCAAGCAATGAACCTTTTATATCTTCTTGGTTTTTATTTGTCCACTGTGTTGTAGTATATATATACATCCTTGTTTTTAACTATTTCTCCTCATGATATTCCCTTTTTTATCTTATATAGTGGGATGATCTTTCATGATTAGTGATCTTGCTTATTATGTTTATGTGGTTCCTATTTCCATGAAGGGAGCATATATAATCCATGAAAAAGATTTTTTTAAAATAATTATGAGCCCTTGTGTCCATTTTAACTACCACAACACTACATATTTGTGGCACCTAAAACCACCTCAATTCTTCAACAAAATTTTATTTTATGCTCCTATAGTGGAAATTAAAACCATGTCAATTACCTAACTCCTATAGCCAACATTTTCGAACATCTCCCCAATGGTATTCAAATCACCATGAAATGTCATTGCAATGCATTGTAATCACAATAGTCTTGCAATACTTTTCAAATAGCTACAAGAAATATAATGGAGGCAAAAACCTTTGGGAAAGACTATTATTAGTGCTATGATAGCCCCTTTTTTGCGAGTGTCAGGTGCATTTAAATTGATATCAAGATCGGACAAAATTGATTTTACTCAACTTTTTATACAATCATTCATATAATATAAGATATGATATATTTTTTGTTGTTGAGTGTTAAAATATTTATCATAGTAGATATAGAGTTTAAAATTTAGCATTGTATGAATATCTAGCACTTCATAACAAAAGTTTCAATAGACAACAAATTTTGTATATAAAATTTGAATAGTAAGACAACCAAGAAATCTTGCCAATTTAAATGATTCCACCAAAGTATATTATCAATTGCAAATGATGCCATTCTTTGTAATTGGAGAAGATGTTGATAAAATATAGTAATGTCAACTATGGGTGATGGATTCCAATGTGGAATTTATAGGAGTCCTGAGACATGGAAGTTATTTCATGTGATCTTTTGCACTAAGTTTGATCATTCTCCTTTAATGAGAGAAGACAATAGATCATTAAGTCAAGTATAATATTTGTGAAGACATAGAAAATCGAGTTAGTGTCAACAACCTATATAAACACTATTAAAAATGAAATGCATCGACATTCTGAGCAATCGAAGGTGATGAAGTCAACAAGTGTTTGACTTGGCATCAACTGCAAGTATCATCTTTATAAATGATGGCATGCATCAGTGGCATGCATCAACCTTATAGGAAAAAAAATGTGTGTCAACAATGTGCATCAACCTTATAGGAGATGACATGCATCAAGATTATTAGTGACGATGAACAAGAAACTTGACATACATAAAAATTTTATATACTATGTGTATCGATCTTATAGTAACATTTATGGTGAAATGGGACAAAAAGTTGGTGGGCATTGACATTTACTCCAACAATGTATATTAATCTTATAACCAATGTTTGTGCACCAATATTATTGGCAATGATGGATGATAAAGTTAGTGGGTGTTCATGTTTGTGTTGACAATATGCATTGGCCATATATGTGATTGTATATCATCAATATTCGAGAAACGTTAATTAGGATATCTCAATAGAGTCATAGTATGGCATATTATAAGATTTATATGAAATGAATTATTCTTATAATTTTTTTTCAATATTTACAAATGTAGAGCATTTCTATATCATAAATAAAATTAGAAAATAATAATAACAACATCCTTTCATTTACATTCATTAGACAATAAACAAAATAATCATATACAACAATCACAGTCTAATATCTTTTTTCACCCAATCATATTCATTCATCATAACTATCAAAATAATAAGTTTATAAGAAGAACATACCTAATGCAAGTCCTATAAGTATTTGAAATTTAATTAATCGGAGCTTTATCATTTCCTAAAATTAACATGTATAAGTAAAGTAGGTTTGAGCAACATTCGCTTGTACCCAAAACCTAATACAACATTCACTTTACACACAAAAAATAATTTGTACATCATTATAACATTACAAGAATAGTAAAACATTTTTTACTAAATTAACATGATGTTTATATTGTGTATTGTAACTGTCCCACATTTGTTAGTAGTAGGTACATATTAAAAATAGCAACATAAGCATTCATTTGAATATAATGTCAAAAATAACATGACATAAGAGAAAATAATATATAACATTTCATTCAAACATTTCACATGTTTTTCTTCACCTCCTCACTTTCACTTATAGCTCCACTTATTCATATTTTCTTAATGCCTCCTTATAACTCCACTTGATCATATTTTCTATATGCTCCATGTAACTCCACTTCCATTTATACCTCCACTTATTCATATCACTTTTTTAAAGTTTATAAAATGCATAAATGGATAATTATATAGGTGCATAAACCCTTATAATTCCATTTTAATTGTACAAAAATATCTAACACTTGTCACTTGTATTTTCCTTTTTCTCCCACTTCTCACACATTTTTTATCACATGAGCAAGAAAAATAGTAATTTTAATGTGTAGACATTAGTGATTTCAGCATGAAGATGAAAATGTTAGTACTTTTGATATGTATATATAATACTTTTCAAATTGGATGTGTATTCAAAATACACATAAAGTATCAATAATGACATACTTGTATTTTCTTCTTTTCTCCTTTTTCATGAAATTTCAGACACATGAGCATAGGAGTATCAATAATTTCATCACGTATAAACAATTTTTGGCACCTCATAAAGTTATACAAAATTTCAAATGTACAATAAATAGTAGAGTTTTATAGGGGTTAAACTAGTACATACATTGCAACAATTATAAACCATATAACCATTCAAGTACAATGTTCATAGTAACAATTTGAAGCTTTTATTGTTCTACAGCTGATTCTACCACTATCAATATATTCGCTAAAATGCCTAAGATTCCATATAATCAAAAATACTTTGTAGAAATTTAATATATAAATATTAATATAACCATAATGTTCCATTCTATAATATATTAAAAGTTACACCGTGAAAAGGTTTTTCAATATTCATAAATATAAGTTTATACAAAATCTAATTAAATAAACACAAAAATTCCATGCAAATGCCATAAAATTGAAATTTAAAATAGGATAAAGATAACTTAGCTTGATGTAAATAACATTCCCAACTTTCCCAATAGACGAAATTGGCTTTAAGACTTTTGAACCTAGCTTTTCTCTCCTCTCCTTTATTTTGTCTTATCCTCGTCAACTAGCCAAATGGAATGAATGAATATTTTGAAAGTGGATTTAGATATTTATAAAAATATTTTTCCTTGTGTTATAATGACCAATTATCAGCAATATAGTGCTTGTAAGGGAAAAATTCTATACTAAAAATAAAGAGATTAGCATTGCAAGGCCAACGTGATAGGTCTGCAATGTCCTCAGGAGATGCTTCCTACTCATAATTTTCTTAAAAATAGAGAGATCAACACCATGGTAAAACATAACAATGTTGTAGTACCAACACGATGGTGTTGCATCACTTTTAAGAAGCCAATTCCATCATGGAATGCAACCAAAAAAGTAATATAATCTTAATAATTCTAAAAAAAATCAATAAATGTATCATAAACATAAAATCTTATAAGATCAAAATTAAGTAATTTCACGTAGTTGAATTACTATATAAACAATTATTACAATCTCACTTCCCTGAATAAAAAATTATCCTCAACATTTACTACAAGTTAGTATCAGAAAATATATGGATAGAGTTGTCTCAGCTCAGCCTCTTTCTCCTACACAGCCTCCCTATCTGACATGTGTTTCATTGAACTTTAACCATATGGATTTTCTTGCTCCTTAGTTATCTCACATCATAAGCTAGAATGCACTTTGGTTCTTCTATATAAGCTAAGTAGGTAGTATCTCAATTTCAACCTTGGGAATTCTATGATCAAGATTAGTAACCTACTTTCCTATCATATATATATATACACCATGTACACCAAACATATGATCTTGCAACAATAACTTGTAAGATAAATTTTCAACTTTACTTGACCACTTCAAAAGATTCAATATATATTGGACTCAACTTTTCTTCTCTACCAAATCTCCTCACATCATTTATAATGATGATCTATAAAAATACAAAGTCACCTACCTGAAACTCTATTGGTTAGTGTTTTAGATTATAATACTTTCTTTTTATGTCATGTGTTGTTCTCAATCTTTGCTTGATTAGTCTACTTTTCTCGATGACATTATACACTAGCTTAAGACCCATCAATCTTCTCTTATCCAAGATAAGGGTATCTTACACCTCCTACTATATAATGCTTCATAAGGTGCAAAATGAATACTTAACTTAAATAAGAAAACTCAATCAAAGGAATCTATTTCTCCTAGCTTCCGCCAAAATCAAGTATGCACAACCTTAATAGATCTTCAAGTACTTGATGATCCTCTAGAACTAAGCATCAATTTGAGGGTAAAAAGTTTTACTAAAATTGAACTTAGTCCCCAAACTCTCCTGAATATCTTTCTATATTCTAGAAATGATATGCCATCACAAAAGAAATTATAACTTTAATATCCCATGCAACCTAATAATCTCTTGCACATACAGTTATGTCAACTTATCAACTTAATCTATTTGTCACATATGAAAAAAGTGCAATAACTATGTTATATAGTCAAACACAACTGATACAATATTATAACCCTATTTAGACCATAGAAATCTCATAAAAAAGCCCATCATGACATCCTCCCATTTTTATTCAGAAAGTAACAAGGGATGTAATAATTTAGTGGGTCTTTGATATTTTGCTTTCACTATTTGGGAAGTCTCATATTTTAAATTAAAATATACCATATCACACTTCAATCCAAACAACCAAAATATTAATTTCAATTCATGATACGTCTTACTACTCCTTGTATGAATCATGTATACATAATAATAACTTCAAGCAATATTTATCTTTTAAGACTACTACTACCAAGAACCTAAAGCCTATTCCCACAAGAAAATACACATCAACCACTCACATGCAGTTCAACTTTCCTTCTATAATATATTTGCTAAACTATTTTTGCATACTTATCATCTAAGCTTTGAGCCTCTTTAATTCTTCCCTATAAGAAAAATTAAATGATCGTCTACAAAATAACTTGTTCCTTCAAATCAGATAAACATACAACTTCCAACTCCAACTTCTCAATATCTCAAATCAAAACCTCCTTAGATGTAGTTATACTAGTTATCATCCAAACATATGTCACGCCCCATAAACAAATTTGGAAGCATTATTCTTTTTATATTTAATATAACATCACTAGATATATCTTATTTGTTTATCAATAATAATATCAGTGGAAATAATCTTGGAATTTAAAACATCAATGTGCATTTTTATTCATACTCTAAAAAATTATATATAATAATCAATATTTATATAAGTATAATCTATTTTTTCAATCATGATTACAAAATAATAACTAAAACTAAAAAGAAATAACATCTAAGCAATCATGATCTGCCTCACACTCTTGATAATCTTTCTTGAACTGAAATCATTTAAACACTATATAATGAGCAAATCATATAAAATCCAATAACTTTTATTTTATCTAGTGAAATTCATTAAATTACGGTCAAAATATTCAAAATAATCACTATAATAGCATACAAAAAGTTATGTAGTAAAAGTTTAATAAATATATGAAAAATATTAAAAACAAATATGTGGAAAAACTTATAAAATCAATTTTGGGGAGAATCAAATGGTCAATATCTAAATCCTTCAAAATAGAAATAAGATTAGAGTCACCTATTATGATTTGAAAAATTTCATAAAAAAATGCAAAACAATGTGGCGGTTAAAAAGTGACGTTCTCCCTTTCTCTCTATTCCTTCCCTCCCCTACTTATCTTTCTTCTTTGGCAAGTCATAGTGTTGGTTAGGGGAGTGAGGTGGTGAGTTTATATATATACATATATATAATATTTAATATTATTATATATATATATATATAATAGTGCATATATCCATCACTTATAGTTGTAGCACTGCATTGTCAAATCCATACTTATTATAAAAATGAAGGCCTCAATGTCGCCAGTAGTGTTTCTGGTACCACTGCGCAACTCAGTTTGTTTAAGGACACATTGCCTTACATTGTTGTTAAAATAGAAATTTGTATTTTTCATTTTTAATTAGTTTCAAATTGTGAGTTGTTTACAACATATTTCCTACTTAAAGCATCTATTGCAAATCGTTTTCATGAATTATGTTTTGATTATTAGCAATCACTCTTGTTTCTCTACGACTGCCTCTTCTACTGACATTTCAAGGCCATAAGATCGATAGAAATCAGAACCAACTCAAGATTGGGTAGACTAGGTCTGAGTCAGTATGTAATTTATTTTTCCCTTTCTTGAGTCAATTGTAACCATTGAAGTGTTCTAATGCTAATTAACCCTACACACACACACTTGAGTGATTTTTTCTGTTCTGACTTAAAATTTCATTTTTACTCACATATCCTGGATATTAATTATCATCCTGCGATGATGGGGTTCAAAACAGAAACCCTAATCAGTTAATCTTAGTTAAGGCAGCCATCATTAGCTGATCGGCCTGGATGATACATGTAATCAGTCAGGACGATAGGCTTAAAACAGAAAGAATCAACGCCATGATCATATTTAGGCTTCTTTATTTTTGGCAATCTGGCCAGAATGATCTTGTATCATCCTGGAGTGATTTGATATAATTATGCTAAATTGATATTTAATTAAGCGGAAAGCAATTAAGGATGATTGATATGATCATATCATCCTGGACGATTGCAAGATCGGCCGGGGCAATACAGGGAGGATCAGTTCAAAAACCTTAGTTGCTCCTAGACGATAAATATCGGACAGCTCAAATTTCGGGCGATGCTCTGGGATAATTTTTCTCTTTATTTGAACTAATCGTTCGGGACTATCGTCTGAGATCGTCCTGGATGATCAAAGCCATTTTAGAATCATTCAAAATCTTTTTAGAGCGATTGTCTAGCCCACAGCTATAATTTTGAATAATCATACAAGATGATTATGATCTCATCCTGGAGCATAGGGAAAACAACTTTCATCTGTCGTTCCCAGATCTCATCCCGGCGAGTTAGGCTCACAATACTACTGCTCGTACAGGATGATATTACTATCATCTGCGATGATGTTCAGAAACTTGCATTAATTAGCTATTGATGAAGCTCTTCTATTAAGGGGTATTGTTTTTTTTTCTTCAATATTTTGAACAATCTTTTGCTGCTTGTCTTGACCTGAGAAGCCAAGGAGAGAGAGAGGATCTTGTGAGGGGGAGCTTGTGAGGGAGATTCACAAGGGTTACTCCAAGCATCGTTTCACTTCTTCTTCCAATAGAGTCTCTTGTACTTGGAAGGGTTGGGAGAGGTAAGCTTCAGCGATTAATCGAGGTTCTCTACCTACTTTAGGACGAACCAAAAGGAGTTGGGTTCTCTGCCATGCTAGGGGTGGCAAAAAGGAGGTTTTTGTAAGGGCTTCTCCGCCTTGCTGTGGGAGTAAAAGGAGAGTCACTTTGGTAGTGCAATACTCGGAGGGCGCCTCCGGGGAGTGGACGTAGGTTGAGTTGAACGAACCACTATAAACCCTTGTGTTATTTTTTTATCTTTCGTACTTAATTATTTGCACTTATTTTTCTGTGGTGATTTTGGTTTGAGCTTTGTTGGTCTTTGGTTTAAAGATTTTTTAAAAAATACTAATTCACCGCCCTCTTGGTTAGCTTGGGCCAGTTCATAAGTGCCAACATCCCTAACAAACTTTCAAGTGGTATCAGAGCATGATTCATAAAAATTGAGTTTAAAAACTTTTTGAATTTTTATCCATGGCTAACTTTAGAAATCGTAATACAACTGAAGGATATTCTATTACTCGACCACCCTTATTTAACAATCTACCTTTTGATTTTTGGAAAACTCGCATGTCTACTTTTTTACAATCAACTGATTATCGCATGTGGATGCTTATTAAAGAAGGATATTCTCCACTTTCTCGTGAACTTAATGGAATTAAAACTGAAGTGCCTTTTACTGAATGGACTTTTGATGAAAGAGATTTAGCTGAACTTAATGTGAAGTGTTTGAATTGTTTTTTCTATGCTTTAAAATTTGAAGATTACATGCGTGTTTCTACTTGCTCTACTGGAAAAGAGATTTGGGATAGGTTGTGCATTACTTATGAAGGAACCAATAAAGTTAAGAAATCTCGTTTGAATATTCTCTCGCATGATTATGAACTTTTTCGTATGAAACCTTCTGAATCAATTTTTGATATGTATACAAGGTTTACTCAAATTGTAACTTATTTGCATGCCTTAGGAAGAGAACTTTCAAATTATGAAAAAGTGAACTAGATTTTGAGATGCTTGCCTTCCTCTTTTAATGCTAAAATCACTGCAATCACTGAATCTAAAGATTTAAATACCTATTCGATTGATAACTTACTTGGCTCACTTATTGTTTTCGAGCAAGGGGTGAATCAAAGATATCTTGAAGCATGTGAGAAAAGAAAGGAGAAAACTGTGGCATTAAAGGTCAACAACACGAACTCTGATTCTTTCAGGTCTGAAAGCGATGACATTAACTTAATCACAAGGTAATTCAAAAGCTTTCTAAGGAAGAGTCACAAGCATCATCAAAATTAGAGAAAATGTAAGGATAACAAATATTCTAAAGGATCATCTGATGTTGTTTGTTTTGAATGCAGGAAGCCTGGACATGTCAGAGCTGATTGTCCTACACTTCAGGATCACTCTAGCAAAGAAAAGAGTGAGGAAAAACCTATGTTCAGGAAGGACAAGAAGAGAATTCAAAGGGCATTCTGGGCAGAATCTGCCTCTAATTCATCTGAAACTGAACCTGAGGAAGAAACAACAAACTTGTGCTTAATGGCAGAAGATCATATTGATCATAGTGATGAAGAAGAGGTATGTAAACCAACCTATGATCAATTGTTTGAAATTTATGAGAAAATTCATGCATTACACAAAAAACTTAAGAAAACTCATGCTAGTTTAAAATTGGAGCTTTTGAATTTACAAAAAGAGCAAGAAGTTATTCTCAAAGATCATTCAACGATTGATTCAAGTCATATGGTTTTACTTGATGAATTTGATGAATTAAATAAAAAGCATTTGGAATTGATTGATGAGCATGATTCATTAAAAGCTTCACACATCTCACTTGAATCTGATTTTAAGAAATCTAAAGAGATGGATCAAAATTTGAGGTTTTAAGAATGCTGCTTTAGAAAGTACTAACTCGAGGTTTTAAACTGAATTGGAAATAATTAAGAGAAATTTGATGACACCCACTTTTGATCTAAAGCCAAGACCTAGGAAGAGGCATTATAACCCAAACTATTTAAGAAATCCTTTTTTCGGTGTTAGATGTTTTCATGTGGCATGCTAGGACACATCTCACACACTTTCACTGTTCACCATAGTACATGTTGGGTGTGGAGACCCAAATTGCATGATTCACAGCATAGCACACATACATTGCATTCTACCATTCATAAGAAGGGACCCAAGCCTGTTTGGGTTCCTAAATCTGACGGTTTTTTATTCTTGTAGGATTGATCTCACCAAAGACCACGTGAGAAGCATATGATTCTTGGACAAATGGAGGCTCGTAGCTCATAATTGCTTAAACTTGCTGCTTAATAAATTATTGAAATATATGTGTTGATCATAGTTGTTTTCTATCTTTTGTGCTTGTTTCTTTTTAATTATTTTTGTTTTTACTTTCCTTTTCTTTTTGATGATTTTCCTAGTTCTTAAATTTTGGAGATTTATAGCCAATGATTAGCATCTCTAAATCGGTTAAAGGGAGAAACACAGTTGATGGTCTCCCTCCCTCTAACGTCTTTTAGTGGTATCATTTTTCTTTTTTAAATAAAAGCTATCTCAAATTAACAACTAGTTTTTGAAATTAAGATCTTTTGTATCTTGCTACATTAATCTACCTTATATTTATCATATCCAAAGCTTTTATATATCTTTCAAGTTAAATGAAATATTGTCATTGCACTTATCATATAATTGCTAAAGTCTTCTTTGTGGTCTATTCTTCCTTATATTAGAGAGTAAGTTTTTCTTCTCTAATATCTGGAAGATCTACTCACAACTAATTATACTTTAAGAGTTGTTGAAAAAGGGATCTAGCTTGCAAGAACAAGAAAAAGAAAAAGGCCAATGATGCCAAAAATAAACAGATGCGCATTGACGCCAAATTGAAAAATCTATATACACAAAAATGTATAAAAAAAAATATGCGTAAAGAGCGCCATTTAAATTGACAAGAGGCATAAAATGAGCTCACATAAGACAAGCTTACCCCTCTTTCAAACTTTTAAAATTTTAGAAGAATTCATGAATTACTTGATGTTTTCAAAGACTTGATTTCAAATACCATGATTGAGACAAATTGCTTTGGTATATTATTCTATAAGTTATTTTTCTTTGGAGCAAGTTTTGAATGGATCTTCTTTTTACCCAATTTATTTATTCTGAGTTAGGCAATTTGTTTTCAAAAGACGATTTGTGCCCTGAAAGAAGTCTGAGTTAGGGTTAACAGGATTGCATATTCTACCATGTTCAGATTTTGACATTGTTAACTCATTGATCTTTCGAATCTTTAAAATCTAATTATTTGAGAAATTTATCATATGCTACTTTGCAAAAAAAAAAAAATTATTTTTTATCTTTTTTGTTGTTGATGTTTTTACATTGGTTTTATTGTTTGTGGACTCTCTCTGATCATCTCCATCTTTCCCTGATTTTCCAAATTTTGTCACATCGTCCTGGCCGATCTTTTTTTATCGTCCTGGATGATTGGACTGTCTCTGTTCAAAATCCATCTGCTTGATGTTTCTGACTTTACTGAAATTCATCATCCTGGACGATCCAATATCATCCTGGATGATCTGATCGAACTCTATTACAATCATTTTTATCATCGTGGCTGATTTCTATTTCGTCCTGGCTGATGTATTTATGGACATCATCCCGGCCGATACACCTGATATTCTTGGACGATACAAGTGTCAGTACATTTTTAAGTAATTAAAATCGTCCGGGATGATCCATATTTAGACAATCACCCCGGACGATCCACTGTTCGGCCTGACCGATACACATGGCACATGCTTTAAAACATTTTAAATTCGGACGGTATGATCAATTATTGAGCATCGTCCTGGATGATCCACCCAATTGGCCCGGACGATCTGCTTTTTCAACGGTCGTCCAGCTTGACTCCTCGGGACGATCGCCTGAGTCTAATCGTCTTGACCTATATCTGATCAGCCCGGACGATCGGACCACCTTTTTGACCAATTGGCCTGTACGTAATAATTGAACAATATCGTCCTGGATGATTCTACGATCATCTTGGATGATCTAGCCGTTCCTTTAAATTCAGGCCTCCAGCCACTGGTTTTCTCACAAATCTTTCCTTCCCTTAATCATTTTCTTACTATTTTCTTAATATGGCTGGAGGAAAGCGTGTTCGTCAGGCATCGAAAAGTTCCTTGAGGGCCACTCTGGACCCTCATTTTTAGGAAGCGAAAGATCAAGCTGCTTACCACCGTTACAAGGAATGCGGCATTACTCTTTCAAGAATGATCAATCCTGCCTACCTTTCTTATCTGGTACTAGACCTTTTTGCCCATACCTCGCTCTGCTTTATTCTTACCCTGGCCGTACCCTTTTGCTCTGAGCTTCTGTTTAAATTTTTTGCAAACCTCTACATGAATAATTCCTACACTGCCCTCACCTCTTATGTGAATCGATGCCCTGTCGAGATCACATATCAAGAATGTGCTAAACTTTTACAGCTATCCACCATCGGAGATAAGCTGCATATAATTATCTCTGATCATGACTTTAACTGGTCTGTTACAAATCATTTTCTATGCCACATTAACTCACCCTTTTATGTTGGAGAGACTAGCTCTTTAGTCAAACATGCTAGGACAATCCAACATATCCTTCGCACTTCCATCATTCTAAAACCCGGAGACCGAGCACACATCACTCCACTACTTTTACTTACTACCTTTTACATTCTGGCCCATCAAGATTTTAATGCCACTGACCTAATTTTTTTGTACATCGATCATTTGACAACAATTTGCGATCCAGGTCATAAGAGAAAACCAAACCTTGCTTTAGGACACTTCATAGCTTATATTCTTGAAACCAAATACCAACTTCAATATCCTACTCATCCCGACCTTCAGCCTCCCTGCTACTCAAACAGTTCTTTCAATGTCCTTCACAGTACTTGTCTCCACCTAGGAGATGAGGAAGCTCAGGGGGTCGAAGAGGAGGAGGCTCCTGCTCCCATTCCTGAACCTGTTCCTCTCCGCCAGCAGTCTCAACTGGATCAGTTGGTGGAGAGATTTGATCAGTTTGAGACCTGTTTTGATGCTTATGTTACACAGAAATGGCAACAACACGACCAGGACATGGCTTGGATTGGGACACAGATTACTACGCTCTCCAGTTACTTTCAGCAGCCACCACCACCTCCACCCCTGTCTGATGATTAGGATCCCATGTTTTTCTAGTTTTGGCATCTATTTTCTGTAGTTTGATTTTTTTTTTCCATTATGTTTTTCTTTTAGTTCTAGTTGCTTTAGTTTGTTTTTAGCTTCCTTCTCCTTTTTGAGATGTCAAAAGGGGGAGAAGTATGGTTGTACCTGTTCTTTTCTGAAAATTTGAAAGCTTTTCTATGTTTTGCATTGCTATTTTGGAATTAATCGTCGGAGTATTTTGCCATCATAAAAAAGGGGGAGATTGTTGCAAATCTGCTTTCATGAATTATATTTTGATGATTAACAAACACTCTTGTTTCTCTACGACTGCCTCATCTACTTACATTTCAGGGCCACAAGATCGGACGAAAATTGGAACCAGCTCAAGATTGGGTAGACTAGGTCTGAGTCAGTCTGTAATTTTCTTTTCCCTTTCTTGAGTCAATTTTAACCATTGAAGTGTTCTAATGCTAAGTAACCCTGCACACACACACACTTGAGTGATTTTTTCTATCTCGCTTAGAATTTTTGTTTTTACTCACATCGTCCCAGATGATGTTATTATCATCCTAGACGATAGGGTTCAAAACATAAACCCTAATTAGTAATCTTAGTTAAGGCAGCCGTCATTAGCCGATCGGCCTGGATGATACATGTATCGGCCAGGATGATAGGCTTAAAACAGAAAGAATCAGCCGCCATGATCTATTTAGGCATTCTTTATTTTTGGCAATCGGCCATAATGATCTTGTATCGTCCTAGACGATTTGATACAATTATGCCTAAATTGATCTGGTAATTAAGCAAAGCAATTAAGGATGATTGATACGATCATATCGTCCTGGATGATTGCAAGATCAGTCAAGATGGTCAGTTTAAAAATCTTAGTTGCTCCTGGATGATAAATATCGGATAGCTCAAATTCCGGGAAATGGTCTGGCCGATCAGGATCGGCCAACACAAATTCTGGGCGATGCTCTGGACGATTTTTCTTTGATTTGAACTAATCGTCCGGGACGATCGTGAGATCAATCGAGATAATCAAATCATTTTGGAATCGTCCAAAACTCTTTTTAGAGCAATTATCTGGCCGATAGTCTTTGATTTGAACTAATCATACAGGACGATTAATGATCGTCCTAGATGATAGGAACAAGTTTCTTCTGTTCGTCCCAGATCGTCCCTCTTGATTAGGCTCAAATCGCACTGATCTTAAAGGATGATATTATTATCGTCCTGGATGATAATGTCGGTAACTTGCAATTAATGAGCTATTTTGAAGCTCTTCTATTTAAGGGGTATTGTTCAACATTTTGAACAATCTTTTGTTGCTATCTTGACCTGAGAAAGCCTAGAGGAGAGAGAGAGAGAGAGGGAGATTCAGAGGGTGAAGATCCTTGGTGGGGCTTTCACTGGAGTGTGGAGGGGATTTCACACAATTTCTCTAAAAATCTTGTACCTTAGTACCATCGGATTGAAGGTTCATCTTAAGAGAAGTTTTGGGAAGAAAAATATATCTTTTGTGTCAGCGGTCCCAGCTACTCCACTGCACCGGGGAAAGTCAAAGTTATTTTATAAAGGCTTCTTTACCTTGTTGTAGGAGCTAAATAAGAGTCACTAAAGGTTTATTATATTATTCATAGGGTGCCTTTAGGGAATGGAATTAGGTCGGGTTGGACTTAACCAGTATAAATCTGCTGTGTTCTTTCCTTTTATTTTTTCCACTTTAAATTTTCTTACGATTAATTAAGTTGGTGAAAATATTAATTTATCTTTTTATTGTGAATGTAATTTTCTTTCACATCAAGGTATAAAAGGATTTTTCTTTAGATAAAGAAGTTTTTAAATACTAATTCACCCTCGCCCTCTTGGTTAGCCTTGGGCCAGTTCAAAAGGGCCTAACATCCCTAACAAACTTTCAGCATCAACCATGACATTGGCCTTATAAAGTTGCTATATAATACTAAGATCATAATCCTTGATCAACTCCAACCATATTCATTGCCTCATGTTCTAGTCCATCTTAACTGAAGTTATACTTCAACCTTTGATGATCTATATATATTTCTCATCTAACTACATACTAATAATGCCTCCAAAATTTCAATGAAAAAATAATAACTACCAATTGTAAGTCTTGAGTAGGATAATTCTTCTCATGCAGCTTTAATTGTTTGGAAGCATATGCAATGACCTTTCCATGTTGTTACAACATTCACCCCAATCCTTTCAGAGAAGCATCATTAAACACTTAAAAACCAATTAACACTTAATCGAATAGTTAGAATTGGAGTAGATGCCAAGTAATCCTTCACCTTCTAAAAACTGACCTCACCCTCTAATGTTCAATTAAATGGCATTAACTTTTGAGTCAATCTTATCAAAGGAATCACAACTTATGAAAAACCTCTAACAAACTTTTATAATAACCTACCATACCAAAAAAAATTATGAACCACTAATATTAAAGTTGGTCTTGGCAAATCTAATATAGCCTGTGTCTTATGAAGATCTACCTATTTTCCATCACCACTCACCACATGACCTAAAAATGTTTCAAATCTTAACCAAAATTCACACTTCAAGAATTTAGCATACAACTTGTGCTTCCTCAAAGTTGTTAAGGTTAATCCTAAATAAGTCGCATGATCATCTTCATTCCATGGATACACTAATATAAAATCAATAAGAAAAATAATGAACTAATCTAAATATGTCTTGAACACCTCGTCATTAAATTCATGAATATAACTATTGCATTACTCACACCAAATGCATGACTAAAAATTTATAGTGGCCATAATGAGTACTAAAAATTATTTTTTCCACATCCTCCATCTTTTCCATCAATGAGTGGCATCTTGATCTCAAGTCTATCTTTAAAAAGTACAACAACACCTTTTATCTAATTAAATTAATTCTCTTTCACAACCCAACCTAATTAGACCCATAGACTAGACAGGTCCTATCATGCAAGTTTACAACAGGCAAATCCTAAGTTCTATGTTTTGGAAATCATTTAAATTTTTTGTCCAATTTTAACTTTAAAATAAATGACAATTATAGAGCTACTAACAACATCTAGTGTATTGAAAATAAACTCATTCACAAAAATTCACTTTTTCATTTAATCATCAAAATGAATATATAACTATAGTATATGGCTAAAAACTTGGCTACATAATAGAATAATAGAATAAACTAGTCATGACAGTACAAAAATCAAAAGAAAAAAAATACCTCAATAGACTCATATCATATCTTTGTACTTTTGCTCAATTGGCCCTTTCCCCCTCTCAGATTATGAAAATAAAAGGCAAAACAACTATGAGCTAATAGAGCTCAATAGGTTATACCTTCTAATCTAAAATTTTAATTAAATCCATTATTAAGCATTTAAATGAGTGGTAGAAGTAATGAAATAAATCACTATGTTGAGCAGAATAGTAATTATGGTTATTAAAAATTCAAATAATAATGTCGGAAAAATAAATAAATAAACACTTCATATCAATCAAAATTTAGAAAATTTAACCATAATGCCTCCCAATAGATAGAATTTGTAAAATTTTGACCCTTATAACTTCCAACAGATAAAATTTTGACCCTTATAAGTTCCATCATATATAATTTAGAGAATTCTATGAATAAAATATACATATTGCACTAGAATATGCCATTGGCATTAGAATATGCATTTAACACCATAACAGAACTTCCTCCTACCACCCCTAAAACTCGTTAGAATCACACAAATCTATAAGATACACAAATTATTTATTGCATTGCAGTAATTAAAACATAAATGATCTCACTTCATAATTTCATAAAATGTTATAATGGTAGGTAACTAAATGTATTATTGAGCCAAAATATATAATTTCAGAACATAACCAAATTACCAGAGATTATTTAGAATATTATCTTGAAGCTTGAATCGTACGGTAATAGTATTTTTTAGAGCCATGATAATTTTCTAATCAAGTAAAATAGTAAAATTCTCAAAATCTAAGGCATTAAATTTTGAAAAAAAAAAGTTAAATGTCTAGAATCATTATCTCTATAACAAATAGAACGTTATGGAGTAAAGTTTTGTAGATAGCAAGTTATCCCCATCTTTTATTAATAAAATTATAAATTAAATCAAAAAATTCTAGGAATTTTATATGTTATTGACGATTGAGATAAGCAAAATGTCTATTTCCTAGATCCAAGCAACTTTTAGAAATAGGCTTCTTGCAAAAAATAAACTTAAGTCTCCTGAAACAAACTTTCTCTCCCTAGGATTCTCCCCCTCTCTCTTGCTGGCAACCGCTTAGGAAAAAAAGAAAAGTAGTTTAGTAAAAAAATAATATTCTATTATTAAAATTTGGCCTAACATCGTTGTGCTTAATTAATTTGCCAAAAACTCAAGAGCCCTGGTGTTGAAGTATCACAAACCTCAACATTTTAGCACCATAGATAAAAAATTTAAACTTTTTTAAACTTGCAAATAGACCCTTGGGATCCATTTAGAATACATGCGCATAGAACATTCTTAAACACATGTAGAAAGGTTTAAATGCTAAAACTTAATGAATTAGATTGAATAGGGTTAGGTTGGAATGGGTTGAATGACATACTAACTTTTTAGGTGTTACAACTCTTCTCTCCTTAGAAAATGTCATCCTCAATGTTTCAAAGCTCCAACCCTCATAACAGATGAAGATATAACTGCTTCATTTCATATTCTTTTCCCCAAGTAGCTTCTCTTTTAATTATGTTCTACCACTAAACTTTAACCATTAAAATAAATTTGTTTCTTGGTCTCTTAACATCATATACCTCTTTGGTTCATCTCTATAACTCAAATTTAGGTATACCACAACTTCTTCAGTAGTTATATAGTTCCTAGAATCACCTACCCACTTGCTTAGAAGCCACATGAATTACGTTGTGATTTTAAGACATATAATTTAGCAACTATAACTAGTTGGCAATCATTTTAATTCTTTTAATAACTTCAAAAGATCCAACATGCTTTGGACTCAACTTTCCTTCCTTCATAAATATAATGATGCCTTTCATTAGTCTAATTTTCATATATACCACGTCTCCTACCTAGAATTCCATAGTTTAATGCTTAGCATCAAAACTACTTATGTCTGTCATGTATATATTTC
Organism: Dendrobium catenatum; assembly: GCF_001605985.2. Classification (NCBI taxonomy): domain Eukaryota; kingdom Viridiplantae; phylum Streptophyta; class Magnoliopsida; order Asparagales; family Orchidaceae; genus Dendrobium; species Dendrobium catenatum. The sequence goes on along the minus strand of NW_021528048.1, from coordinate 55,558 downwards.
AATTTATCCCTGATCGAATGGATATTTTCAATAACATCTTCAACTAAAGCTATCCTAATCTAATTCAATTCACCAACCTCAATCCAAGATAGAGGAGTCCTTCACTTCCTACCATATAGAGCTTTATAAGGGGAAATACCTATGCTTGACTGAATGTTATTATTGTAAGCAAACACAATAAAAGGAATCTAATCTTTCCAACTGTTAACCAAGTTTATAACACATGAACTCAGAAGATCTTCCATACCTAAATTATCCTCTCAAACAATTTATCATTCTATAAATAAAACATTGTACTGAATTATAAATTAGTGCCCCAACCTTACTGAATACCTCTCCACAATCTGGAGGTGAACCTTCCATCTATATCAAAAGTAATCACCTTCAATATCCTATATGATTAGAGGATCTCATACATGTTTACATGTGTTAATATTTCCATTAAATCAAATTGTTAGATCAAAAAAAAAAAAAGGACTTCTTCAAAAAAATCCACTAAAATCCAAATAACATTACCTCTATGCCAACCTAGGAAAACTCAAAGCAAATTTCATAGTCACTTCTTCCCATTTCCACTTTGGAATGGCAATGGTTGTAAAAAATCTCTCGATCACTGATATTCTATATTCACTAACAAATTGGCTTCATATTTAAAAACAAAATTTATTTCATTCTTCTTTAATTTTGGCCATTAGAACTAGGGGTGTCAAATAGGCCGATAGGTCATGTTCGAGTTGAACCCGGATTGACCCGAGGTTAAACGGGTTAACCCTAATCCAACCCAATTTTATAAAGGGTCAAAACTTTTGATTTAGACCCAACTCGTCGGGTTACCAGGTCGACTTAACACAACCCGGCAACCCGACTATCCTGGATCACTCTTCATGTGTGAATGATGTGAGTGAGTTGCTCTTCACCTCATCAATGATATTCTTTCCTTCAGATTTGCTGGTCGATAATGGCCTCCAATGTCAACTCATCGATGATGTTCCTTGAAGAAGCTATTAATAGCTGCACGGTGGCCTGTATGGAGCAGTTTGCAGCTGCACAACATACTACAAAAGTGTAGAGCAGCTTGTATGGAGAAGCCAAGTAGAATGGCAGAACCTCATAGTAGCCTACATCGAAGTGGACTATATCGATGACTACTGGGTGATGTAATTGGCTAACGCGACTAGGCGACTCAATGGCTTGATGCCACTGGGCGACATGAGGCTGAGGACCATGGTGGCATGACACGATGTGACATGGTGGTATGACGCGATGTGACATACTAGGTTGATTTCAAATTCCCAGTTCAAAATGGGTCAATTCATTGGGTTTCCTGGCCAACCCGAACCCGACATGTTTTACAAATGGGTCAAAAACTTGAACCCAAACTCGACCTATTTTTCAAATGGATTGACCTGAACCAAAAAAAAATTGGGTTAGGTTTGGGTCAGGTTTTGGGTTGGGTCAGATTTTGACTCCCTTACTAGAACATACCTTTCAAATTTTTAAACATTTTATCACTTCTTGGGTGAGTGGTATAACCTAAATAATACATCTCATGCAAAATAACTTATCTTAAATCTCAAGAACATGAAACCTATAACATATTCTTATAAAATATAATACCATAATTAGATATTTGTAGTTCATATTTCTTATAAAATTTAATTTGATTAATTAAATTCAAATATTCTGCAACTAATCGATGAGATTCCTAATTTTTTTCTTGTAGAGAAATTGAATGATCATTTGAGAAATAATATTATAATTATGATTAACATGATCAATTACCTTCTATTGAATCTTCTCCATATTCCAAATCAGATATTCATCATAAGTAAGCGGAATATATATGATTCCAAAAACTTTTTAGCTCATAGTGTCCACCATAGCATTAGGCTGACCATGATGATATTAAATAGTCAGATCATAGTATTTAATCAACTCAAGCCATTTCTTTTACCCCAAATTAGATTCTTTTGGGTAAATATATATTTTAGACTTTGATGATCAATAAAGATCTCACACTTGACACCATATATATAGTTCTTCTAGGTCTTCAAAGCAAGGATGACAATAGTAAGTTCCAAATCATATGTCAGATAGTTCATTTTATGTGGCTTCAAATCCCTATAATCATAAGTTATAACTTTCTTGTGTTGCATCAAAATGTGTCCCAATCCCATTAGTGAAGCATTGCTAAACACCTAAAATCCTTCTATAACATATGGAAGAGTCAGAATTGGAGTAGAAATTAAATAATCATTTAGCTTCAGAAAGCTAGCCTCACACTCAAATGTTCATATGAAAGCTACTAACTTTTGAGTCAATCTCATCAAATGTGCAAAAATTTGGGAGAATCCCTTCATAACATTCTTGTAATAATTGGTCAAGCCTAAAAAATTACATACCTCAGGTATGATAGTAGACCTCAACTAACCTGTAATAGCTTGAATCTCTGAGGATTCATAGAAATACCTTCACTACTTACCATATGTCCTAGAAAAGAGACACTCTTCAGCGAAAACTCACACATAGAGAAATTTGCTTATAATTGATGCCATTTTGTGGTGATTAGGAACATCTTTAGGTGTATATTATGATCCTCTTAAAAAGTATAATAAATCAAAGTATCATCTATAAAGATAATAAAAAATTGATCGAAATAATTTTGGAATACCTGATTCATCAAATTTATGAAATATGCTAGTGTATTAACACCTAAAGGAATGAATAAGAACTCATAGTGTTTGTATCATGTATTAAAAGAAGTCTTCATCACATCTTCTTCTCTCACCTTTACCTGATAATATCCAGATCACAGATCGATCATGAAAAACATAGAAGATCCAAAGATCAAATAAATCATCGAACCTTGGTAAATAGTACTTATTTTTAATAGTGAATTAGTTCAATTCTTTGTAATCAATGCACATATATATTGTACCAACTTTTTTCTTCACAAATAAAATAGGTTCTTCCCACAAAGTCACACTAAGATGGATAAATCCTCATCAACTAACTTTTGAAGTTATGCTTTCAATTTTAAAGATCCATATGTTCCATCCTATATGGAGCCTAAGATATCAAAATTGTACATAAAATACAGTAATATAGAACTCAATATCTCTATCCAGAGGCAAACTAACTAACTCTTCAGGAAAGGCATTTGGATACTCTAACACTATCAAGACATCAAAGAAACATCCAAAACCTACACTATTATCGCTAGCTGATGCCAGAAATACCATACATCCATTTTTTATAGTTTATCTACTTTCATAATAAAGATAAAAAAAGATAGAACTTCCCTAACTCCTTAAAATAAATAACTCTCACTACCTAAAATAATATGCCTTGCTTCTTTAAACAATTGATTTGAGCCTCATACTGACTCAATCAATCCATACACAAAATAATATACAACTCAAAAATAGAATAAACTCGATCTCTACTTCCTATCAGATATTTCTAAACCACAAAAGCATACCCTATAGCTATCATACCCTCTCTAGTTAGTAAACTAATATAAAGAGAGTAAAAGAAAATAATACTAAAGGCAAGCATAATATATCAAAGTAACACTAAAAAATAAATGAATGATTAACTAAAAAATCAAATAAAATATGATAAGGCTGATTGGAAATTTAATTTATACATATAACATTATCTAGGTATCTCATGTCTCATACTATGTTAAGTTGTATATACATGTCTGAATAAATAATAGTGCAAAAGAACCATTAGGCTCTCTCTAACATGATAATGATCTTCTTGTCACCATGCTTACCATGAAACCAAATCCACTACCTCTATTAGGTGATCTCTTAGAAAATATGCGCATATAATTAGATCAAACTAGGATAAACTCTTATGTTTTCAAGCAACGAGTAAAAATCACTAAGGAAGTCTTAAGCAACTTCCTTCACCTAAGAACCCAAGGAATTAGAGTGCACGCCTTAACCTCTAGAGCAGACTTTGATTGGTAAAAAATAAATCAAACTCGTAGAGGTGTTTCCCAAGTGAGTCATTTGCCTCATGTTTACACTCTCAATCGAAATGCCCAAATTATCCATCACATTTTAAGAACCTCAATTATTCCAAAAGCTGGTGATCGCATAAACTTGACTCCTCTTTTGTCCACAGTCACATATTTGATTATGACTGAAAAAACTTTTGATGAATCCCAACTTATTATGGATTATATTTATGAACCTTCTGATATTCAAGTTCCTCATAATAAGAGAAATAAAAACGTGGCTTTAGGATATCTAGTTTCCTATATCATTGAAAAGAATTACAATCTTATCTATCCCGATCCGCACACTGAACTTCTATTTTATTTACTGATGCCTCATTTTGGGCACTCTTTGGGCAGGATCAATGTTTTGAGAAAGTTGATTTTGAGGAAGAAGGAGGAGCACCTGCTCCAGCACCTTTACCTATACCTGGACCCAACTAGATTTTCTACCAAGATATGGTCAAGCACTTTGATAGAATGGAAACTCATTTTGATTAATGCTCTGATTAAATTGAGAATCACTTGAATCAGTAGGATGCTAAATATAATGAAGACATGGGTTGGATCCGAGGGTAGTTTGACTCTATTAACATGAATGTAGCTACAATCAGTGGTTACTTTTTAATGTTCAACAAACAACCTCCTCCAGATCAAGGCCCTTCTGATTATTAGTTGTACTTATATGGTGTTGTTACTGATAACTTTATGTGTTTGTTCTTGAGATGTATTCCTATGATTTTATTGATTTTGTGTGTTAGTGATTTCATGGATTGTTTCTAGGATTACGCTATTTGTGATGATGTTAAATAGAAAAATGTGTTCGTATATGCTTTTGAATGATAAATGAAATGATGAAATGTTTTATTGACATGCATTGAAATCTCATTTTTTGAAATGGTTATTTTTCTTTAGACAAATCATTTGTGGTTGATCGCTTGAATGAATTTTTAAATTATTTTTTTCTATAAATTAATTTCCTTGCAATATTTAATCTTTTAAAAATTTAAATTAAATTATAAGTGGATGTAGATTAGGATATTAATTTCATGTTCGTATAGACAAGTACTATTTAGATATAATTATTATAAAAATAGATATCTTGTCTATTATATTTTCTTTTTCAATGTATTTATTTTTGTTATTATTGGAATTTGAATTAAGATTATTGATATTAGAACGATTTAAAATGTAAAAAAAAAAAAAGAATGGGAGATGCACAAAAGGTGCAAAATTGAAAAGATGCGCAATATTGTCAATTGAAAAATTCATATTATTCTTTCATTTATCATTCTATCTCTATTCCAAATCCATATAATTGACAATCATCTTCACTATTGAATTAGAAATTAATTAATCTTTATTTTGTCATTTTTGTAATAATCATTTTTATTTAATTTGTCTAGAATGAACAGTGAACCTGGTTGACTTTTCTTATCTTAAGTTGTTCTTTGATTTAAAATTTGAAATTTTCTTTTTTAGCAAAAGGAATTTAATTTTTTGTATTTGCATTTAGTTTAAAATCTTATTTTTATCAACTACTTTGATTTATCCTAGAAATTTATCGTTTTAAGAGATACTTCCCTTTTTGTTATTATCAAAAGGGGGAGTCATTAGTTTTTGTTTTATATTATTATTTGATGTTTGTAATTGTTTATTATTTTTATGTTGTATCTATATGTTTTGTTGTGTTAGTGTGTGTGTGTATATTTTTGTTAGTGTGTGTATGTTTTTGCACTCGAACGTGTTATTTTAGTAGTTTTTGTTTACTTTATGGTTTTGATTTTTAAAGGAACCCCTTATTTTAAATTGGTCATTTATTTTGGGGGGGGGGGGGGGGGGGGGGGGGAGGAAAATGTTTTTTGCAAATTCAAATAGTAATGTAAAATTTTGCTTTAAATGTTAACTAAAAAAATAATTATTTTGCTATCATAAAAAGGGGAAAATTGTTGTGACTTAATTTTCAAAATATATCATGTAAGTTTTTAATAATACCAAAATATTATTGTGTTGATTATTTTTTTTCTTCTAACACATATTATAAAAGTCTTATTTGTGTTGTTTGTTTGTACTAATGTTTTAGGGATATCATACTTCAGACTGTTGAAGGCTTCAAGATATATTAGATTAGGGTTTATTATAATTGAAGTTTGTACTTTTTTTTTCTTGAGTCCGAGAGAGTGTGATTGTAATTGGGTAACCTTACGCACACACACACACACCCAGGGAGTGAGTCAAAACTTATAGTTTTTAAAACTAATCAAACTATACAATTTTGTAATCATACTGGACGATTTGAATTATGTGTTCCTCCATAAAGCAGTTAGTAGAATCGTGCCTTAGAAAATTTTGATTGAACTTCTCGTACTATACGAAGTTATATTCATACATATAATGTCTAGAGTACAAAATGGCTACATACCAGTTCATCCCAAATGAACTTACCATTTTCTGAACTGATCATACTATACGAAATGAGTTTTATATTGACAACATCTAGAGTATGAAATGGGTACACCTCCTCCACACGAACAGGTAAATTTTTTGAACTATTCATAAAGATGATGTTTAGAGTACAAAATGGACTCATCCATTTTTACACCAAATAAAGCATGATTGGGTTAAACTAATCATACTGTATAAAATTAGTACACTATCCTGAGTACAAAATGAATTTGTACAGAATCGTACAGTATGAATTCGTTCAATTTTAAACTGATCGAACTGTACGATGATAGTTTGTACATATGACTGTCATAGTATAAAATTAGTTTGTACATGATCGAACTGATCGAACTGTACTATAAGAGTTCTTAAAAAAGACTGTTTAAGAACTCCTATTGTGAATTTCTTTTGAGAGTGCACTTGGAGAGTGTTTGGGAGTTTCTTATTATTGGAGAGTGAGAGATTTCTTAAGAGGGAATTGTGAGGGGATTCACAAGGTTGCCCAATGATGAATATCTCTTACTTATTCTTCAAAATTCTTCCCTACTTCTTGAAGACTCTTGGAAGAAGATTTTCGAAGAAGTGTCGGTACTTTGTTGACATTAGGAGGATGTGAAAGGATGATGGTATACTACCGACACAAGGAGGGTGTTAAAGGATAACAGTACTTTACTAACACTACGAGAGTGTGGAAGGATGACGATACTCTTCCAACACAAGGTGGGTATGAAAGGATGATGATACTCTGCCAACATCATGAGGGTCTGAAAGGATGATGGTACTCTATCGACACCAAGAGGGTGTGAAAGGATGATGGTACTCTGCTGCATTGGAGATTGGTGGAAGAGATATTAATTATAAAAGATTTTGTGCCTTACTGTGGGAGAAAAAGGAGAGTCAATTTGGTATAGTGTAATACCTAAAGAGAGAGTCTTCAGGGAGTGGATGTAGGTCTATTTGGACAAAACCATTATAAATTTATGTGTTATTTTTTCTATCTTTACTTTTTACTGCATTTTAATTTTTTTACAAGTTTAAATTTTGTGGTTGAAAAATATTTTTGAAAAATTTATTATCGTGATTAAAAATATAAAATTAGTTTTTTTAATCTACCAAGATATTTTTAAATAACCAATTCATCCCTCCTCTTGGTTAGCCTTGGGACAATCACTTTAAGTCTAACAACCTATTCAAACTTTCACATTCAACCCAATCCTCTATGATGGGCATATCTTGACCCCATCATATGATCATTTGACCCCTCTGTGTTGGGCATAATTCAACCCCACCACAAGGTCATTCAACTCGGTCCTCTATGTTGGGCATGTTTTAAACCCACCACAAGACCATTCAACCTGATCCTCAATGATGGGCATATCTTGATCCCATCATATGATCATTTGGCCCCCTATATTGGGCATATTTTGACCCCACCATAAAGTTATTCAAATTGGTCCTCTATTTTGGGCTTATTTTGACCCTACCAAAAGGCCATTTAATTTGATCATCTATGATGGGCATATGTTGATCTCACTTTATGATCACTCGGTCCTCTGTGTTGGGTACATTTTGACCCCACCATAAGGTAGTTTAACTATGGACCTTTGTATTGGGCATAATTCAACCCTCTATATTGGGCATATCTCTTACTTGTTCTTTAAAATTCTTCCCTACTTTCTTGAAGACTCTTGGAAGAAGATTTTCAAAGAAGTGTCGGTACTCTGCTAAAACCAGGAGGGTGTGAAAGGATGATGATACTCTACCGATATCAGGAGGGTGTGAAAGGATGAGGGTACTCAACCGACACTACGAGGGTATGGAAGGACGATAGTACTCTACTGACACAAGAAGGGTGTGAAAAGATAATGATACTCTGTTGATACTAGGAGGGTATAAAAGGATTACGATACTCTACTGAAACTAGGAGGGTGTGAATGGATTACGGTACTCTGCCGCATCAAGGATTGATGGAAGAGAGGTTAATTGTAAGGGCTTCTGCGCCTTGATGTGGGAGAAAAATAAGAATCGCTTTGGTATAGTATAATACCTGAAGAGGGAGTCTTTAGTGAGTGGACGTAGGTCTAATTGGACCAAACCACTATAAATTTCTATGTTGTTGTTTTTTGTTTGTACTTTTTTACTTCATTTTTATTTTTTTGCAAGATTAAATTTTGTGGTTGAAATATTTTTGAAAAATTTATCATTGTGATTTAAAATCTAAAATTAGTTTTTCTAATCTTCCAAGAGATTTTTAAATAACCAATTCATCCCTCCTCTTGGTTAGCCTTGGTATAATTGCTTTATGTCTATAACCTATTCAGACTTTCATATTCAACCCGATCCTCTATGATGAGTATATCTTGACCCCATCATATGATCATTCGACCTCTATGTTGGGCATATTTTGACCCCACCATAAGGTCATTCAACTCGATCCTCTATGTTGGGCATGTTTCAACCCCACCACAAGACCACTCAACATGATCCTCTATGATGGGAATATCTTGATTCCATCATATGATCATTTTACCCCCTATTTGGGCATATTTTGACCCCACCATAAGGTCATTCAACTCGGTCCTCTATGTTGGGCTTATTTTGACCCCACCATAAGGCCATTTAATTTGATCCTCTATGATGGTCACATCTCAATCCCATTATATGATCACTCGACTCTCTATGTTGGGCATATTTTGCCCCACCATAAGGTCATTCAACCTTGGTCCTCTGTGTTGGGCATAGTTTGAACCCACCATATGATCATCTACCAGTGGTGAATAATGCCCCTTGTGGAACCATACTAGCATCCACTTAACTTTGATTCCCTAAGGTTTGGCCATCCCTTTCCTTAGAATAAAAATTTTCAATTCCATCCTTCCATTCGATCAACGACAATATATTCACTGGAACTTCATTCTATTGCATATATTGGGGGGTCCATTTATTGACCTCATTTTATATGAGGTCACTTAGACTCACTTGGGTTTCTTTCTGGTGACTCAATGATTGGGAAGTTTCTACTCCCTAATCATATAGGTCCTAGATAAGGCCCAATTCAACCTCAATAAAACTAAACTCCACCATCCAATTTAATCCTTGGTTTAGCTACCAATCAACACTCAATCAACTTCCAAATCACATTCAATCAATCTCAATCATCTAATCAACCTCCATTAATGTGGATTAGCCAAGACCAGCCATTCAACTCTCAAGTTCAATCTAATTCCAAAATTTCAAACTAAATCCAAGGTTTACCCTTTCCAGGGGAATTTTTAAACCCCGTGGAACCTAGTCTGATGACATCTGATTTAAGGAATATTAATTATATATTATTTGATAATGACTCTAAGGTCAACCATCCAAATTTGAGCTCAATCCAACATTCTTAGCCCTTGAAACTGAATCTTTTCCTAAGGGCTACAAAACCTTCAGATATTTCTAGTCTATGCCACTGGACTTGCAATCCAATGGATCTTAGCCTTGGAACCCTTTCCAAACCTCCCAATCACACCCATGCCCTTCATTATGACTTAATAATCAATGATCTATACTTTTCCCATCCTAATTGGACCCAAAATTTACTAGTGATAAAAATGACCAAAATACCCTGTAAGGGGATTTTTGGTCTTTTCCTCAAAATTAAATATAATATAACAATACCAAACTAAAAACTCCATTCCAATGGATCCTAAATGACTATATAGAGACATTGGATCCAAATATACTCTTTGGTTTGACTTGGTTGACCAAGTCAATCATGGTTGACTAAAAGGCCCCTTTAGGGATCAAATGGCTATTTTAAGCCAAATGAACTCTTTTTGGCATAAGACCATCTCCATTGAATTCAAATAATTAATTTGAAATTAATGAACCCAACTCTTTACCCTAGGTCAACTTGGTTGACCAAGTCAACCAAGCTTGACCAATCTTCCCATACACCCCTACCCATTCAATTCTCTTGATCAGAGTCTTCTCAAGCTTACTCGAGCCATTTAGGTGACACATCAGGTGCCTAAGAGACCTCCCTTGGAGACCCAAGCCTTGGGCCTACTTGTGTTAGCCATTTGACTTGAACCAAGTTTCCAAAGAGAGGTTTCCCTTGAGCAATTTTCTAATCCTTGTCCGATTGAACCCAACTAATGGTTTCATTATGTCCCCCTTGACCTAATATACCTCCCCTAGCTAACCAAAACCTTGGAACAACATGGGTCAAGGATTAGGCTAACCTAAAGTGGCTAAAACCACCTTAGGTTAAGTTAATTCCCAACCTAGCATTCACCAAACTCAATTAACACCCCTATTGGATAGCCCTAGGTCCAATACACCTATCCTAGTCACCCCAACCCTTGGGCTGACTGGGTCAACCTCTAGGTTAGCCCAAAGTGGTCAAAACAACATCAACTTGAGCCATCTCCCACCTCAGGGCAATTCAGACCAAATTGCCACTTGCATTGGCTGCACCAGAGCCTGACCTACCTCCCACATCTGACCCATGGTCTGACATGACCTGGGTTGAGCCCAAATTGACCCAAACTAAATTGGTTTTGGTCAACCCAAGTCATCAAATTGAATTGGACTCCCCCAGGTTCAATTAAGCTCATATTCAAACTCACCACATTCCCATCGGCCTTTCCAGATTAGCTTGACCCATATCCTGACTGGCAGCTGGCAGAATCAATGAAGAATGAGCATTGGTGGTCCCCCCCCACCTCATGCCTAATCCAAATGCTTCCAAAAGACTGAGTTCATTGGCTTCAAGCTCACAGACCTCTGGGAGGATGTCCCCTTCCACTTGGAGGCCATCTAATGGCTTTCCCAATCAATCTCAGCAGTCCATAGTCACGGGAGTGGGCGGAATAGGGAAGCTAGGATCAAACATCCCCATTCAAATTTTAGATCCCAAAATTATTTCCTAGAGCTCTTTATGTGATCCATTAGCTTCTCCCAGCTCCCTAGTCGCTCCTAGCCTTCATCTCAAGCAAACTACTATGAAAGGACTCTGTACTCCGCTCAAACTCCTACCTCCGACTATCCTCAGGTCTTGGAGTCTGAAGGAGAACTATTCGCCTTAACCCTTTGAAGCTTCTTGAGAGAAAAACACATTCGTTAAGACTTTCTCCATGGTGAGTACTCCTCTCCCGAGCACTTAGATAAGTAGTCTGGTCAAGTGTGAAGGAAATCTTTACCCCAATAGATTTCCTCCATTAGATTAAAGGTTTCCACCCCCTTGATGCTCCTTGAGAAATTTTGAGAGAGTTCACCGGCAGGATCGCTCGGATCACACCAGGGAACGTCTACGATTTTGGGTCCATGCAAGAGGCTGATGGCACAATCCTAGCCATTGATTTTAAACAACGGTTCAAATTATATCCTATGATTCCTAAAGCCATTTGATCCCAACCATTTGAGGTTTCATCCAATGACTATGGTTAATCTGACCATTATCCAATTAACCACTAATTATTGCCCCACCAATTGTGATTCCCTATTTATTACTTCCTAAAATTTAAGGGGAACTTCAAAAAGTTAGATCTCTCAATCCACTTGGACGAATTAGGTGTTCTTAGGCTTATTAGAAAGATCTTAGAGAGATATTCAAAAGACCTATGGTTTCAGGCTCTAATTGCATTAGTATTAGACTTAATTTTAATTTAATTGTTTTACTTATTATTGCACTTATGCGTTCAATTGAAGTCACCAAAGCCTGAGACTTTGAGAGAGTGAATAAGACATGTCCAAATTTTCCCTCCTCTGATTGAGATGTATAAGGGCAAGTTCATGCCAATTTGGGTTCAAGAGTCATAGTTTAACCCTCAAATTCAAATTGGAGTTATGATCTCTCTAATGAGAATTATGATTTTTGCTTTAGTGTGATGATAGTGCTTAGTATAAGGAGTTTAGGGCTACTTATTTTGCCCCAATCCAACCTTAGGATAGATCCCTAGGATTTTTCTAAGGTGATTTAGGAGTCACCTTAGGTGGCTTGGTGATCAGCCACCTTAGTTAGGCCTACTTGGGTTCAACTTTAGGGAGCTTGGACATTGAGATCAAGTGATCTTATGGTCCAAGTTTCACTAGGTTTGGTGCACATTTGCCCACCAATTAGGAGTCCTAAAATTTCCCTTTATAATTGACCTAGAACTTTAGATAATTCACTAGAAATTCACATTAAATCCAAAAAATTAACTTAAGGACTCTAATTAATCATGGTTCAACCCTCAATTGAGGAAAAATAAAATTCCAATCAGTTAACACTTAATTTCACTTCAATTTAAATTTTAACCTAAATCAATAATTAATTTTAATAATTAATTAAAAATTATTAAAAACCCTTGCAAAATTCTAAAAACTTGGAAATAACTCCCATGGGTCATTCCTAACCTTTGGCGGTGATGTCATGCAATTTGGAGTTGATTTGGATCAAAATAACCAAAACCTTCCTAATTAAGTAATTTTAAAATTCAATTAATTAAGAAAACTTTGAAAAATTATGATTAACTTTAGAAAATTCCAAAGGCATCAAACTCAAATTAAAATCTAATTTTTTACAAAAATGTCAAACCTTCAAAAATCAATCAAAGTCAAAAAGTTAACAATCCCCTCAAACATAAGTCAAAATCAAGTCCATACTTCAAAAAATCATAACTTTTCATAGAAAACTCCAAATTTAGCATACTAACAGTCTAACTACTCATTATAAGCTTTAATATTTATTAAAAGTCTTAAACTCTCAAAATTAACTCTAATTTAGGAGGTCAACTTTTAGCCCCTTAATTAACACATTAAAATAATTCCAATAATTCAAAAAAATTCAATAATTCATTAAAATTTTAGAAATATTTAATTTGATCAGTAAAATAACTTAACCAACATTTTAATATATAACAACCACTCAAAACATGAAGTTTATTGGATAAACTACTCCAGGCTGCGGGTCTACATATTCTAAGAAGGCATGGTTCCTTGAGCCTGGTGGCATAACATCACGAATGAATTCAATTGAGTGTAAAACATCAAAATCAAATTATTTTTAATTATTTAAACAAATTAAAATTCTTAATTCAGTTACATTAACAAGGTTTTTTGGATGGAATACTCCGGGCTGCGGGGTTACGTGTCCTAAGGAGTCTTTATTCCTCGAGTTTGGTGGCATAATGCCACGAACCTATTGATGGAAAACATAAATTAACTTAACTATTAAAATTAGTAATTAATTAATATTAATCCACCCTTAATTTTTAACTAACTAAATCAACTTAATTAACCCCGATTGCTACTAGGTAACCCAGGCCAATGAAACTATTAGCTTAGCCCCAAGGTGAAATAAACTTCATGACCTCAGTGTGCAACAAAGGTAGCAATTATTCAATAATTAAAATATATTTAAATCAATCTTTAACATATTAATACTTAAACTCAAACATAAAAGTTTTCCTTCAGCCTTTAACAAACTCAAACATTAAACAACTCCAGCAAACAACCTAGTTTAGGATCTAACCCAACTACACAACCTTCTACACACACTTTATATGATTTTCTAGGACAACCGACTCTAGATCTAAGCTAGGCCAGTGTTTACTTTTCTACCGTGTATCATATTTTTTGAGATTTCATTGCATGTTATGATTAAAATTACTTAGTGTGTCTATTTAGTTCTACTAAAATATGTGTATTGATGATGTGATTGGCGATTAGATTACCCTTGATTTAGGAATGATCTAGATACTCACTAAGTTTTCTGCAAGTGGCCATACTCATGTAGGGCAATAAAGGAGGCTAAATAAAAAACAAATATAATTACTATAGGTGCTTTAGTTGTTTAGCCCCAAAATAAAAACAGATCTTGGTCAAGTGTGTTTACTTTTCTGCACATATATATAACTACTTGGGATGTGTTTTAATATTTAGATGCTTAGGATAGCCTTACAAGAGAGCCTTGAATTTTCTTTTTTATATTAATATAATTCATTTTATATGTTAAGTTGTGAAAGTGCACATTTGAGTTGGGATATACGGATCCAAAGCTTAGATTCCAAAAAGGAAAGGATGCTTTTTTGGGGGATAGTTATTTTCCATTTGAAAGTCCAAATTTTTATCATTTTTTATACCCAAAGTGGAAAGAGTAACCTTCCCCTCAATGGAAGAGTTCTCTTTTCAATTTAGGTATCCAGCTATAAAGAATACAAGGAGAGAAAATTGAGGAATCAAAGATAAAGAGTATACCACTCAAAGTAACTTGTGTCTGTACTAGGATTAGAATATGGGTTATGATTAGTGGTGTCCATCCACTTTTAATTTATGCATTTATGGGTTGTAATAAGCAAGATAATTTATCTATGGATATTTATTAATTAGTTTAATTATATTTGATGTGTTGATTTGATATGATTGCGATTAGGATTTTACCTAATTTTCTTAGTTTTTTGGCAATTATGTCTCGCTTTTGATTTAGCTTGGATACATGAGAATAGTGAGGGTGTGAAAATTATTCTACTTATAATTAACATTTAAAATTTTAGGAGTTGAATAATATAAAAATATAATAATATAAGGAATAATCTATAGATCGTCTGAGGTTGCATACATATTAATGCATCTTTCTTTCCTTATTTTAAGACATTTCCTCGCTTGCGGGTAGAGTTCAAATAATCTGACTTATGAGGATGAGATGCTAAACCTGGAGAAGTCTAGCCTTCTAAAAAATTATTTTAAAGCTTTCTTTAAAAATTTTAAGCATTCATGATTTGGTTGTTTTGACCAGCATGCATTATATTAGAAACACATTTAAAAGAGTAAATCTTAATTGCATTTCTGTCTTTAGCATTTTCACCCAACATAAGTCATGTGGCCACTTAGGGCAATCTCTAGATGTCGGCCCCAATTCTTAAAAACCTTAATAAAAAATGTCCCCACCACTATTTCATAAAATGATCAGACTCATAGATTTAAAATTGACTAGGTGTTTAGCTGGCTCCCCAATCCAGGCTAGGATAAGTCCAGATTTTGCATTACATTAGTTAAGTTTGGGTCACCACTATATGGTGACCAATTTCGATTTAGGATCCATAGCAGATTTTGAATTATAAGACCCCAACCTCTGAGAATATAATTCCAAATTTCTAATAAAATACACAACTCAAATTAAATCTTCTTTCAATCCAAAACTTAAAGCTCAACTCTTAGATTAGGATGGGTCACTTCTCGATTGTTACATAATCTTACAGTATCCCCTACTGTCCTCCCATGACTCTAAAATTAAGTACTCCAATTTGATCCATTCCCACTTGAAATTCCAAAAGTTTACCTCCTTTGATATAAGTCCTAAAAAATCTTTTAACAAAATTTTGCTAATATTTTAATCTAGAGTATTCGTAGGAAATTCTAATTTTCTACGGTGTAACTAACTACGAGGGCTTGTGCTAGTAGGAGATTTAGAAGCTACATCCAACTTTTTCAAAATCAACTTTTTTTAAAATCAATCTTCTTTGGGAAAATCAAGTCAAAAATGATTATTATCATCATTTTCCATCGATCAATAATAAGTGATATTTTGTCTCTTTGGAGAGATACATCATTCATTATTTTGATATGGAATATGGAATTAATGACCTCCCATCTGGATTATAATGGCTGAATATTGGAAGAATCTCGTTTCACCCCTTCAGGATCATATGCGATTCTTATTTGCATTCAACTAATACAAACAGGATGACAGCTTTCAGTTTCATCATCTGAATTCGTTAGCAAATGATATCTTTACCTTGAGGGGCAATATATTATTTATAACAAGATGTTTGATTTTGAGACTATGGATTTTATATCAAATTTCCCAAACAAGAATAAATCTTTTCAAAACCTCTTTTTCAAAATTCCACCAACATAGCTATGATGTGAGCAGAAGATAAATTAGGGATGAATCAAGTAAGGATATGAATATATATATATATATAATGATATAGTTACATAACATTTCAATGCATACTGAATGATGTGAGATTAATTGAATCACGTGATTGTATGATAGGAATTGATTTTTGATTGATTTGAATTCTCTAACAAAGTTTTAATTTGATTTGATTTGATTTAACTTTTGAAATGAGTTTATTTTTTAATATTTTTTATTGAATCCTTAGTGAAAATGTCTGGGATGTTATTTTTTCAAGGCGGGTAGATTGGAACAACCCGAAAAATCTGGAAATTATTTAAAAAATGAAAAATAATAAAAAAAATTAAAATTTTAAAACTTTCAGTGCTTAGATATTATACTCTTAAGAAAATTTGAAATTAATTCAGTGTAGTGGTGCTTGGAGGTACGGTGTAGCCTTTTTTACATGTAAAGTTGTGACACTATATTTGGTGAGCACTACAATGCCATGCACTAAAACACATTTTTATATATAATTAAATCCCAATTCTATGACTCATTCCTCCCTTAATCAATCACATCATGGCTTGTCGTGGAAAGAATGAAGAGAAAGAGAAGGAAGGAGGAGAGAGGAAAGAGAAAGCTAGGTTTTTAGCCACAATTTTGCTTCGTTGCTTTCACATAAAATTTTTCAGTTCACTATAGGTAAATCTTATCATATTTCTATTTTCAAAAATTTTGACTTCTATCATTTGATTCCCCCCAAAATAATTTTTATAATATTTTCTCTGAATTTCATGAACTTCCATCCTACAGCTTTTGGTATATTGTAGTATTGATTATTTTGAATATTTGATTGTTGATTTCATAATTTCACCAATTAAAAGTGTAGTTATTATATTTCATACAGTTTAATAAGAATAGTAATTTTTAACATTTTAATCAGATTCTACTATTATTGCAAGCATAGCTAATGAATACTACCATGTGATTGGATGATAGTTGGTTGTTATAGTTTATATAATATTAAATATAATGTGTGAATATAAATAGAGGTTGATTACTCACTAATGTTGGCTGAAGACTAACTAGCTATCCAAGATGGTGGGTCAATATGCTTTCCTTTAAATAATATGGTTTGGTGTTATTCTCAACTAATTCACTGATTGAGAGCTAAAAGGAGACGATTACTGTTCCGATAGGTAAATGAGGATTCTATTTATTGAGCTAATAGTTACTAATTTACCAATTTATTGATTACTAAAAAAACACTGCTTAAGTTAGAACCCCTTATTTAGTGTGATTATTTAGTTGCATTCATTGCAATGATTTATTATCACTGTATAGATTTATGGTTACCATTTTTATTATTACTTCTATAAATTTTACTAATATATATGATACTGCTGATCCACTATTACTATTAGTAGTCTACTGCTCTTGGTTCACTATTATTGTTATTATTATTGATTTACTATTTGCTAACTTATGGTTTTTAAGTACGCGATATAGTTACCGAGCATATGATATAAGATATTGATATCGAATAAACAAACACATGCATGCATGTACTCTTATATGATTTACTAATAGTATTGTATTGTTGGATTTCAACAGTCATTATGGATACTTTAGTTTTACTAATTTATATAATTCCTTTATTTATTGGATAGTGCTACTATAACATAAGATTTAAGAATAATAATTTGACGTCTGTATTAGTTTACTATTTTATAGATTTTACCAGTACTATGAGTTTTACTATTTTATACATATTCATGATCATATTGACTTTTACTGTTATAAATTGAATGATTACATGCATATTATTTTCTTATAGCAGTTTGAGTTCAATTGTAAGATTGTAATGACATACTACATTTTTTAGCTCATTATATATATATATATATATATATAGGTCAAGAAAGAGGATTGAGAGTGTGAGATTGATTAGTTATAGGATTCCTTAGGCTTTATTATTATTTATTTCTTTTTTGTTTTAAGATATTCATTTATAGTCAGAAGTAGGTAGATAGTGTATTGCATTTGTATGACTCCTATATATTACACATAATATTTTAATAGTGATTATAGAAGTACATTGATATTTTGATTTATTGATTCATTTTTTGTTGATATTTATATGTCATGTCGCAAGATCTAAATTAGAAGAATTATCTAATTTATCTTATAAATCATCTATTAGAGATTCTATAAATCATCAATATAAATCAATCTAACTAATTAAAGTAATTAAATATCATTCACATTATAATAGTTCACTATATTCATTCTCCAAAATTATATTTACAATAGTTAAGAGATCACTAACAATCATTAAATCTATCTCAAGCTTCTAATTATAAAAAAATATGATAAAAAATACAAAATAAAAGAATAAACTTGAATATCTCAATCCAACTCATTCCATAAGAGTCCTGACCCCTTTCCTAACCTAGAATTAATAAAACCACATAATATGCTTACAAAAGCCCAATAGAAATCCAAAACTCATTAAAGCTTTTAATACAATATTTAAGGAATCAATATGCATGCTTATGTCAATCAATAGAATCAATATCATTCAATGACATCAATAATCAATCATCAATGATACGACTCAATATGATCAATAACAAAAAATAAAAATCATTACGCTTAAATCCATAAATAAAAAACAGGTGTGAGAATATAAATATATAGGTTATCAATAAATTAGTGATAAAAAATTAGTGTTGCAAATCATGAATATACATGTATCAATATTATAGTCTTATCTATCTTATCAACTATTTATTATAAGAAATCAGTACATGTAACCATTCATATGCTACATGTGCACCCATATTACTAATCTATCTATCAATGTATACATGTATTCCTCAATATATGATGTAGCTAGGTAGTACATCTATTTTTAATATGGTGCTATTATTCTTTCATCTATATTCATTATTATCATTACAACATTATTATTATTATTATTATTATTATTATTATTATAGGTGGCTTTTAATAAATCATGAAGAGTCATTGCCCTCTATTCATCAACTTAATTCAATCATCAGCTACAAACTATAAGTAGAATAAAATTATAAATAAGAACATATAAGGGCATTACTCATAGAAGCATATAAACCACTTCTCCCATAACTATAGGGCCTCCCCTCCTTAAATCACCTATCCCAAGTTGGCCCTTCTTCCCACTATCACCACTCTTGGAGGACTCCCCTCAAATCTCTTTTGACTTGTATCCCAACATTGTTGGCTCGCCATTAGACAATTCTATATTAATCTTTCCCTCTACTAGGTAAAAAAATCCCTAATATGAAATAAAATTTATGGGTGCCTACTCAAACATCTCAAGAAAAAATAATACTTCTACTCAAAAGCTCTAACCAATTATGGGGCATACCTCAATAGAGAGGAAAACTCGACTTCATATTGAATCACCATATTGCTCCCCTTGATCAAACTTAGAAAAGATTCCTGCATTTACTTCCTAGCGCGCGCTGGCACAAATCTATCTTTAAACATTTTAGAGAACTCTTCCCTAGTACTTTCATCATTCATCTTACCTTGAAATTTCTCCCTTTACTAGCCTAACCACCAACAATCCTCTTCTTTATCAAACAAAAAGATAGCTAAAGGCACATTTTAGCTCTACAACTATTGCATTATATCAAAATACATTTATATCCTTAATAAGCAATCCTTAGCAGCCTGCGACTCTACTGCATCCTTGAAATGTGGAGGTTTCACATTATAGGAAAATGTTCGAATACCATCAGCCATTTCTAATGGTTAAGATAAGATTTCCAGTGATTTGAAAAATTTTGGTAGTTTTCTGGCATTTTTAATACCGCCGGAATAAAGCGCATAGGAAAGGAATTTTGACAGTCATTTTCCTATGGCTAAATGTACCGGTTGTTTTCTAGCGGCACAAACAGTTGGTAAATTTCGACGGTCAAATTGTCAGCGACCGATGGTTAATTATCAGTAGTAGAACAACCATAAAAAGTATCGGTATATCCGGCGGCTAAGCCATCGGTTAGCCGCTGGTCCGCCAATAATAATTGGCGGCTATATTAAAAAATTAGTGACTAAATGAGTCATCTGGGATCAAAGTTTCCTGCAAATAAATCGTCAGTTAGCCCTGGAAACCTGTAGCATTTGCAAAAAAATTTATCAGCCCCCTCTATTTTCACCAATTTTCACAAGACATGTATAGAATTCAAAACATATATAAAATAGAAACTTTAAGGGCAACAAGCTACAATTCTCAACCCACAGAAACAAAGTCCAAAATCAACATAACATTTCATACGAAATAACAAAACACAATCAACAAATCTATTTGCATAAACCACAATAAGCAGAAATAGTTCTTTAAACAAAGAAGAATGCATATGTTCAACAATCAACATAATATATTAAATTTATAGTCAGATGTTCCAAATACATTAGAAAGTTCTTAAAACAAATAACAACACTAATCATCCTCCATGTCCTCGTTGCCCTGTGATTCAGGTACAAGCTCTTGTTCTTTCTTCTTCAAATTTTCATCTCGATATGATCGCAGCTCCGCCTGCATCTTATTTTGAATCTTTCTCATCTCCTCTATCTCTCTTGTAAGGGAAACAACCATCTAGCTAACAGTTTCCAAAGCTCCACTAACATCATAAAATATTGATGTAGATTAACTGTCCTCATAAGTATATCCTTGCAAACCTAAGCTATAAACCCTCCCCCTTTACCTTCCTCTAACAATATCTGACCACGTGTAATACTCAGAATACTAGGTCAATCCTGAAGATGATCTCTCACCAGTAAACTATTGACTTTCTCGAACTCGTATAAAATCATCTTGTGAGAATAAATCTATAAAATAAATTTCTATTTATTTTATTACTCAAAAAATTATACCCACATGAGCTTTTTTAACCTTCTCATCAACCCACTAATGAAAATTAAATCTATCCCAAAGTTGTTAACCTAACTTACTCAAGTAGCTTAATTGTGCTTATTTAGAATAGTTTACATAGTAAGATTTTTCAAACTTGGAATGCAATGGAACTTGAAAATAAATTACTTACCAAATATAATTTAATGTGGCAGTTATTATTTTATATTCTTCAAATATATTCCTAAAAAATAAATTTTATTTATAAATGATTTTAATCATTTATTTTTTAGCATCCTATTTTAGTGGAGTAGTAACCTAGCGCCTTAGGCATTGAGCAACTACATCTTTAGTGGCCTAGCACTTTTGTAAACATTAAGAGAAAGTCATTATTATAATTTTAGAGAACTCTCTCCCAATTCTTTTTGTTTGACAATAACATATTTTGTTTTACCAGAAAATCTTATGACCATTTAACAACTATAATGAGCCAAGGTTTAACACAAGTCCTAATAACCTCTTGATGATTTATCAAATATAATTAGTCATGGTTTAACACAAGACCTGAATACCACTTGATAATTTTCTAGCTATAATGAGTAAAAATTTAATAAAAGTCCTTGTAACCTCTTGTGATGGACCTCCACTTCCCTATATGGAAGATAATTTCTTCTCTAACTATATTTTGACAAATACTTAACCTTCAACTCCCTCTCTAGTCTTATCAATAAGAATAATATCATGAGCAAAAAAAAAAACCAGGTTATAACCTCTTGCAAATGTCTACTAAGTACATCCATGACTAACGTAAAATGATACGGGCTTAAGGTTTTCTCAAAATTCAAGTTTACCTTCAACTCCCTCTCTATACTTATCAACAACAAAATTAAGAAACTAAGGTACATCCTCTTGCAAATGCCGACTGAGAACATCCATGATTAAAAAAAAAAAAATGCGCAAAAGCACCAAGGAGATCACCTTCAGGGAGTTCGCAGGCCGGAGTGAGGGCGTTGACTAGTAGAGTGAGAATGTCGGCAGGTAGAGTGAGGGCGTCAACGGCCGGAGTCTTGCGAATGCAGTTCGATGCCGAGGGCGAGAGTAGCGCCTTGACGAAATTCAATAACGTGAAGAAATAAAGAGGAAGGGCTTGGGAGTCCAATTATAGGTCATTTTCCGGTGGTTTAAGCCGCAAAAAAAAAAAAACTCATTTAACATCGACAGCCAAACCGCTGGCAATACTCTACACATAAAAAAATTGGTGGTATATCTGATGATCAGTTTACGGCTGGAATTTTCGGCGGTGTATTACTAAGAATCGCCGGTCAAAATTGGCTGTCTAATCGTCGATTTAACTGTCAGTACTTCCGACGATCATTTGACCGCCGATAAATAATGTATTTTCTTCTAGTGTCAATCTCTAAAATAATTGTAATCATCTATCTTTCTCCCCCACTCTTGAGGTATGATCCTACTATGAGCATCACCCATCAATTGGACTACCAAACTAGCAAATTGCATTATAGATTTTGATGTCATCGATTCGACAATACTTTCTATTGTCCCCACTTGATTGGAACTTCAAACATCCATTACTTCATGATTTTGGGGATCCATGAGTTTTTTAACTTTTTACCTATAAAAATATATGCAATAATTCAATTCATAACAGATAAAGATAAGTGACATGAAGAATAACCTTAAGCTATCCCAAACTACCATCTGTCATTTTAATTATTCATATTGCTATGGTTACAATTTAATTCCTCCAATGATCATTTCTTTGATACCAACTCGTCATGTCCCAAGATTTACTTTAAAGGAATTTTTCTTAAATCATCTTGTCATGTCCCAGGATATCATAGTCAAACCATAATAGATAAACACAGGTGGTCGGGTGATCTTAGTCGGATAATAATTGTTAGGAAATCATAGTCAACGAAGATGGTCAAAAGACTATAATCATGTGATGACAATTTTTGACATCAATCATCGGGTAGAGAGCTTTCTCCATGTCTAAGCTCTACTTTAGCTCAAAGTTTCTATTTTATATTAAGAATGATCATCTATTTATAATTTGTTTGAGTCTCATTTTAGTAATTCTAATCAAAATCTTGAAAATATAAAACATATAATATAATATAATACATGTTTAAAAGATTATATGATATTAGCAATTACATAAAAAAAAGCCTATAAAAAAGAAAAGGTAAAATTTTAATAAGATTTTTTATTGATTAAGGAGATAATTTAATTAGATAAATATAATTATAATAAACGTTAAATGAATGCAATTTGCCATTTTTATTATTTCAATTTATAAAAATGACTTAATGTATTATTAATTTCCACACTGATATAATTACAATTTTGATCGATTTAATATATAAGTAAAATAAAAAATATATATCTCTTAATAACAGAATAAAATGCGGCTCCATTTCAAAATCACACTTGCTTTTCCCCCAAAAAAAAAAATCACGCTTGCTTTGTTTTGTAGTTTTTAGAGCGAATCTCTTCTACATAAATAAACTTCTTATTTCTAGTAGACAAAATTTGGCTCCTCTGCTATAAACTTTCTGTTGAATTCGTAGCTCTCTGTGACGGACTCGGTGGTTCAAATGTTCATTTGCAGAAAAAGCTTCTGAAAGAGAGAGAGTCAGAGAATAAAAACCATCTTATTCCTATCCGAATCTCTGGGGCCGATCGCCACTGCGGGGTCTGCGTCCTTTGCCGACATGAATTCCGGCGATCTTTGCCATCCCCGTTCTCTTTTACATGATTTTGTCCATCATACCCGCGAAAACAGTTTGTATTAAAAGAAGGCGCGCAGAGAGGAATTCAGAAATCCTCGTTGCTCTGGAATCAGACATCCGAAAGGAAAGCGAAGGGGCGATCGAATGAGATGGAGAAGTACGAGATGGTGCGCGATATTGGATCTGGAAACTTTGGAGTTGCGATGCTGATGAGGAACAAGGAGACGAAGGAGCTCGTTGCCGTCAAACATATTGAACGAGGGCATAGGGTTTGATCGGAGTCCTTTGTTGTTCTTCGGCTATTAATTGAATGTTTTCTGTTCATGAATATGGTTTAAATGCGGCAGATCGACGAGAATGTGGCAAGGGAGATTATTAATCATCATTCGCTCCGCCACCCTAATATAATCCGATTCAAGGAGGTAGATATTTGCCAAGGGTGATGGTTACCGATTTGTTCGAATTCAACAACGCCTTTTTCGTTTTCTGAACCCTTAGGGTTTCCAGGTGGTTCTGACGCCAACGCATCTCGCGATCGTAATGGAGTACGCCGCTGGTGGAGAACTTTTCGAGCGGATCTGTAACGCCGGTAGATTTAGCGAGGACGAGGTGACGATTTCTTATTTAATTTGTTCCACTTTTCTTTATTTTTTATCTTTTAATTAGAAAAAATAAAGTACCAATGTTGTTATGGTAATTGGTAATTCTAAGTATAGGCGAGATATTTCTTCCAGCAACTCATCTCAGGCGTCAGCTACTGCCATCAAATGGTAATCTTTTTTTTTTTTTGCTGAAAAAAATTCACAATCGTTTAGCAAAACATATACAGTAATTAATCCTGTTTATAAAACTTTTCCAGCAAATATGCCATCGAGATTTAAAGCTGGAGAACACTCTCCTCGATGGAAGCCCTGCTCCGCGCCTCAAGATTTGTGATTTCGGATATTCCAAGGTTTTATTCTTCCTCTTTACTCTGAAAAAAACTGTAATCACCAACAGATATTTCTGTTTGAAAAATTGTAGTTGGCTGAAATTTATTTTTGTTATTTCCAGTCTTCAGTCCTGCATTCTAGGCCGAAGTCCACGGTTGGCACACCGGCTTACATCGCGCCGGAGATTTTATCCCGGCGAGAATATGATGGCAAGGTGAGTGTTGATGATTATAATTTTAAATTACTTGTGATTATAAAAAGATTAAAAAAAAATTACTTGTGATTATTTTTTTGCTTTAGATATTTTTATGTTATTTTTTTATCATAAGAATAATCTTCTAATTTATCTTCTTCTTTTATTAAAAAATCAATTGACTTATAAGCCGACTTTAGTTTATAAAATTATCTTATAATTAATTCAATTTAAGTTTAAGATTTTATTTCAACGACTTTTTTATTATTTTTAAAGCTTTTTTTAGCATAAAAATTAAATTTTTATACTAAAAAAACTGTCTTAAGAAGTAGAAAATGGTCCCAAATAAAATTTAAATCAGAGTGACATAAGATATTACGCAAACTTTTTCATTTTATATTAATATTAACAAAATAATGTGGCCCCATAAGATGGGGATTAGCATCTTTGAAACCCTGGGATGGGTAATTTAAGAAGGTGAAATAGGTGGCTTGGGAGCTAAGCTACCACCTCAGAAGGACGGCAAATTATTTGTAGATGGGTAAAGATTATATCATCGGAAGCCACGTTGTATTTGGTGACGTTGCGATGTTTTTTTTTTTTTTTTTGTTGTAATGGGTGCTGGTATTTGACCTCATAAAAACGGATACGTCGTCGCGGCTTGTCAAATGCGTGGTGGGACCCGCCGTAAGTAGCGGCAGTTGACAATTATCCCCACCAAGAGCGGTTGATGCCGGCCTGCGAGACACGGGAGCTGCGGATGTGAAGGCGGGAGATGCTGGTGGAGCCATGGCACGTGTGAAAGGGAACATGGCTATCGGAAAGTGCGGAAGATATTTATATTAATTTCTCGAAGGGAACTATACATTTATGTGTCACCTGGCTTCTGCAGTTTGAGATTAGGTGATTATTAATTAATTCATTGAACCAATATGGACGGTTTTCTATTTGGCAATAACAAGCCAATGGGCCAATAATGATAAAATTATTTGGAGGAATAATATAGTTATGAATAACCAATCAATATGTTATGTATTTATAATTGTATATATTATATATTATTTACTTGCATATATATTCTCAAGTATTTATAAGATAGTCGACGGGCTTTAAGGAGAGGACTCGTTTCTATGGGCCTCATATAGAAACTTGCCGAGGAAACTCAGGATGGTCGTCCCTCTTGGGGGCAATTGAGGACCTTGTCAACTGAGTAACTCGCCACTTGCCCTATAGAAGGAAGGTATTCATCGTAGCGACTTGCCACCATCTGTGATGGGTGTCTCCATCGCCACACATTTAAGTCCAGCTACAAGAAAGTGCCTATTCAGAGGGCCCTCAATTTTCCCTGCTATGATCAGCCAACCACTGATTTTATTTCCTTTAAAGCATTAGTTCTCTCTCCTTTCCCTCTAGGCGATCTGGGACTCAGCGTAGGTCATTAGCAGCCCCCAAATAATAGTTTATCATTGAGCACCCCTTGCTTGGAACTCACTTGCAGACTCCTTACTCGGTATTTCCAAATTCATCCACACTACGGAGTTTGCCTAGTGCACACTCTACACTATCGAGCTTGCTTAAAGAAGATCATCAGAGCTCGGTAGCCCTTTCTATCCCTCATCTAATTAACATGCAGCACAAGTTTAGGATAGTCTACATTGCATTGTATTTTTTTATTTTTTTGATATATAGCCTTTTGTGTAGACTTTAAAATCTTAAACTAAGGGATGTTGAGGAGTATTTTGGCATTTTTAAATCTTTTAAGATTTCTCTGCTAGTTGAGATCCTGAGCTTTTAAACGCTTCATTATAGCTTCTTTCTAGTTTTGCTTTTGTATTTCTTATTTCTCTTTATTCTTACATAGTTTGCAGCAACGTAAAAAATATGAAAAATATCAAATTTTTGAAATGGACTGGGGTGCTGGGTAGTGTGGCACCCCAGCGCCAATGTTCACGGGAATTTTTAAAATAGAACTAGAATGGAGGCTCTGGGAGGAAACACGGTTACGTAATGTTATTTACATGCAGCACTGCCACGCTAGTTCGTAGGAGTGTCAGGGCGTTAGGCATTACAATGAGTTTTTATATAATTTTAAATCTAAAACCTACCATTTCCATTCCTTCCTCCCCCACTGTTGTAGCTTGGCCATGAAGGAAAAGAAAAAGGAAAAGGGAAGAAGGAGAGAGAAAAGAGAAAGCTATGTTTCTAGTCGCTGTTTCACTTCGCCGCTTTTATGATATTTCTTTAGATCGTTGTAAGTGACTTCTTTGCTTCTATTTTCAAAGATTTTTATTTCTATCGTTTGATTTCTGCCAAAATGATTTTAATTATATTTTCTTAAGATTAAGTTAATTTCTATTGCAATACTTTTCGTATATTGTAGTATTAATTATTTTGGTCATATTGGCTGGTTAGTTTTATATTTTCACCAGTTAAAATAATAATTATTGCATTTTGTATGATTTAAAGGAATAGTATTTTTTGGTATATCAATATAATTATATTATTAATACAAGTATTGCGAATGATTACATATATGTGAATGAGTAATAACATGTGTCATTACTTCTATAATAGTATGTGTGTGTTTCTACAATAATGTGTTAATGTGTGTGGAAATTAAGTAAAGACTAGTTGTTACTGGTGTTGGTTAGAGATTGATTTAACCTGTGCAGGACGGTGGACTGATGTGTTTTTCTTTAAATATTATGATTTATGATGTTATCCTCCACTGATTCACATGATTTATTGATTGAGAGTTATAGCGAGATGATTATTATACTGTCGGGCAGAAGTGATGATTCTTTTTACTGAAAGTCATTTGTTACTGATTCACTGATACTGATAATTATTACTAAAAATATATCATGCAAACTAGAACTCCTTGTTTAGTATGATTGTTTGCTCATTCATGGATTACTGTTATTTTTACTACTAAAGATTTTACTATTACTAACATTGTTACTGGTATTTTCATTGGTTAACTGGTACTATTACTTATCTACTATTACTGATTTACTATTATTGAACATGTGATTATAATATTGATTTGATATTGATACAGAATAATTGAACATCATGTGTATGCTGCTGTATGATTCATTGATAGTACTGCTTATGATTTTCGGATTTCTGACAATTTTCAAAGATACTTCCGCTTTGTTGATTTATATGATTTCTCTATTATTTTTATAGCACTGCTGCAAAACTGGTTTAAGAATGATTGTTTGTAGTTACTATTTTGATATATGTACTATATTATTTTATTGATTTTACTACTACAACATATGTTTTATTGTTCTGCATAGATTCATAATCATGTTGATTGTTACTATTATGAACTAAATGATTAAAAACATACTATTTTTTTCTGTGCTTTGAGTTCAATAATTGAGTTTTGGTGACCTGCTAAGCTTTTTAATCTAAATATATATGGTTTAATGATTTCAAGTTAAGGAAGTGGATTGGGATTGTCAGACTAATCAGATAAATGATTTCTCAAGTTTTACTATTTTTTATTTTTTAATTATTCTTTTCTAGTTAGAAGTTGGTAGAAAGTATATTGTATTTGTATGACTCATAGCTATTATATATGATTTTTAGAGAGATAAACACATAAGTATATTGATGTTTTAATCATAGATTATTTTCATTGGCAATTTATTATTGAAAGAAATTAGTTAGCTCTGGTTGTTATTATTAGAAGATAAAATATATAATTCTTTCTAATTTAGATATTGGGGCGTCAAAGATTTCATGTCACTCCTTAGATGATTTGTCTATTAATAAGGTCTGGTATCATATACTGACATATTTGGATCTAACATATATAGTCATAAATTTATGAATTGTGCTACTTAATATTTAATAATTTCTCTTACAATTGCCATTAGCTTTGTTGTGTGGAGAAAAGCGATAGAGAGAGATAGAGTGTAATGTCTTAGCTTTGCAAAAAGATCAAACACACATGCAGATAAGAGAGCAATGTAAGAATTATAAGAGACACTAGCAATGTAAGAATTATAAGAGACACTAGCAATTTTTTTTGGAAAACCCAGGAAAGGGAAATCACAGGGTCTGGCATAGTTAAAATGATTTCACTAATATTTTTTATTTTATTATAAGTGAAGCCCTTCTCAAGAGAAGATATCGATATACTGTAAAAAATATATTAGTTTGTTTAAGTTGGAAGAGCTCTTTTGCATGAATCCAATATAAATCCAATTGCTAAAGTTGGGAGTTAAAATTGATGTCGATGAAATACATTAATCTTATAAGTGATATTGTGTGTTGACATTATTAATGATGGTAGGCGATGAACTCAGTGGGTGTCAGATTAGTCATGTGATAATGATCAAAAGATTACATATTGGTGGATCGTAGTCACCTACAGTGATTGAAGAACCATAGTTAAGCAACATATATCAGAGAATTATAGTCGGGCTACAAAGATCAGCAGACCATAGTCGTTTAAGTATTGTAGTCGAGCAGTGGTGGTTCGAGTACCACAGTCGAGCGATAATGGTTTGAGGACCACAGTTGGGCAATAATGGTCTAAGGAACATAGTCGAGCGATGATAATTCGAGAATTGTAGTTAAGATTCAAAGGTCAGGGGACTATACTCGGCAAGAAATTAAGGTCAATAGCACTGTATCAGGTGATAGTGGTAGTATGACCATAATCGAGCAACGACAATCTAAGTATTGTAGTTGAGCGACGATGGTTTGAGGACCATAGTCATGCAATGGTTGTTACAATATTGTAATTAAGTGATAGTGGTCTGAGGACTATATTCGTTAAACGACAGAGGTCAGAAAGAACATAGTCTAGTGACAGTGATCAAAAGATTGTAATTAAGTGAAGGTGGTTTGAAGATCTTAGTCGAGCAATGGTGGTTTGAAGATTTTAGTCAAGTAATGGTGGTTCGAAGATCATAGTCGGGCAACGATGGTTAAAGGATTTTAGTCAATGGGTGATAATGGCCGAAGGACCGTAGTCAGCGGGTAATGACGGTTAGAGAATTGTAGTCAGACGATAGTGGAGGGACTATAATTGATCAATGATGGTCTAAGGACCGTAGTTGAGCAATGATGATCAACGGACCATAGTCGGCGCGTAATGGAGCTTAGAGGACTATAGTTGGAAGAAGAGGTTAGAAATTCATAGTCGGGTGATAGTGCTCTGACGATTGTAGTAGGCGGACAATGAAGGTTAGATGATTATAGTCGGCAAGTGATGGAGCTTAGAAGGACCGTTGTCGAGTGATGATGATTGAAAGATTGTGATTAGACAATGATAGTCTGAAGACTGTAATTGGCGAGGAGATCATAGTCGAACGACCATAAAAAATAGTAGTCCGACAATGGTGGTGGAGGGGTGTTGTTGGCTAGTGACAAAAGTCAAGGATCATAGTCAGGCGAACGTAGTCAAGACTGTAATTTGTGGGAAACATAAGTTAAAAGGACCATAGTCGGGTGACTGTGGCCAAATGATGGTAATCGAGCGACTGTGGCTAGATGATTGCAGTCGGGCAACAGTGGTCCAAGCACCGTAGTGGTCGATCGACGAAGGTTTGTTGGCAACACTAAGGTGGATCCTTAGAGCCTCAGAGCTTGAATCTCAAGCCAAAGTTTGAGGTTCTAGCTCCGAGCTCCTCCACCCTCATGCAGAGAGTGGGGGTTTACTTATAATTTTTTTTAGAGTAGTGTATCCATAATATGAAGAAAATTAAGAACAATGCATCATATGCCCAATTGATTCTCTTATCATAAAGCGTTTATTCCACATTTAAGTTATTTAGTGAAACTTAAATTAAGTGATATTGGGCTTGTTGGATTTGTCTTACTGAGCTGCTCAATTCCATCATTATTTTTATGCATGAATTCAATTCATTTCTTCCTTATATATTTATATTATCATATAATTATTACACCATTATTGTTTGATACGTCCACAAAAATTGCCTTGATCAAGCATGAATCTCGAGGCATATTCAAGTTGGAAATTTTTCAAAATTAAATTTGGGATCATCTGAATTCCAATTTCATCAAACTTATAGTCAAATTGAACATCTCAAATTGACGAACCAAATAGCACGAAAATTGGTCCAGCCCAAGCCCAAATGGGTCCGAATCGAGGGCCCAGACTACATTTGGAAGGATTAAAGTATTATTTGGATAAAGAAATGATATCCAAATATGGCATGCTTATAGTCAAATCGAGCGTCTCGATGAGATGAATCCAACGAGCCCAAGATCTTTGAGTTCCGACATTGTTAAGGCACTTAAACAGTTGAAAAACTCTCTACGATTGGGGGAATCAATACGAGCCATCCAATGGAGCACTCTGAACCTGCCCCGGATCTTCTCTAGATTTACAGGGTGTGCCACACATGAAAATCTATAAATAGACCCTCACTCTCTGCATGAGGAGGACCCTTGGGCTTGAGATTTAAGAGAGCTCTGAAGCTTCAAGAGCTCTAGCACCATCGCTCGGCCGCCGCCAGCCACCGGACTTCAGCCCGACCTTCGTCGGACCACTGCCTGGTCGCCGCTTGCCGCTGGACCACCGCCCGGCCGCCGCCT
>NW_021528048.1:0-23849 GCF_001605985.2 Dendrobium catenatum | reverse complement strand
CACCGCCCTGCCGCCAGACCACCGCCCTGCCGCCTCCCACCACCGGACCTTTGCCCGGCCGCCGTCTGCCACCGAACCTTCCCCCGGCCGTTGTCTGCCGCCGGACCTTCGCCCAGCCGTCGGACTTCAGCCCGATGTTCGTCGGACCACCGCCTGGCCGCCATCTACCGCCGGACCTTCGCCTGGCCGCAGCCGCCTACCGCCGTTTGCCAGGCCGCCGCCCACAACTGGACCTTCGCCTGGCCGTCGCCCGCCACCGAACATCCGTACGACCGTCTCCAGACCTTTGACTGTCTCCCCAAATTACTGTAATTCGACCGCCTCTAAATCGAGGGACGGGTCAACCCTTGTAATTCACTCAAGTTTAGTGCAAGGCCCCATGGTTTTTCCCTCTTCGGGCTTTCCACGTAAAAAAAAAATTGGTGTTCTACTTCTCTCTTTCTGCTTGCGTGCTGGATCTTCGTACAATGCTAAGACGCTAAACTTTATTTTTCTCTATTGTCGTGAATATTCCTGGACGCAACAATGTTATTTAAATTTTATTTGAATAATTTTAATATTTGTTATGTCATTTTTAGTTCAACCCTTGTTTTGATCCTAGCTAAACTATTAAACCTTGAAACTTCTCATTCTCGTTATACATCGGGCCCAATCTTCACAATCTTGAAAGAAAGTAAGTTAATAGTCCTTGAGGACTCCTTTAATTCATACTTAGAATCATTCACTGGACACATCAAACGCCTTGTTTAAATCAAACAATTTCAACATTGGTGAACCCATCAATGGCTCCTTGTATTTGAAAGAGGCTTTTAGTAGTGGTCCAATAAAATTCATCCTTTTTATGGAATTGGGTGATCAAAGCCATGGTGTTATTGAATTTGTGGATAAATCTTCAATACAAGATGGCTAACCCATGAATACAACGCACAATATGAAGCGAGGTTGGCATGAGCCAATCCTTGATAGATTTGATTTTTTCAAGATCAATAGAGACATGTTACTTTTGAAAGAATGAAGCAAAAAAAAATCACAAAGGAAATCATGAATACGCTTCAAATGAAATAAAGTGCCTTGAAAACCTTATAAGTGGCACAAATGCTTTGTCCTAATATGGCTAAATATAAGGATGTATACAAAGCAGACGAAGAGGAATTTCATAATGACTGTGTAGAAAATATGAGTCATTTCCAGCATAAAGGTATTGCGATTATTGGATAAACCAAATAACATTATCACCCACTCACAAAAAATGTCTTTTGTCTAAAAGGTCATCTTTCAATCATTTCCTTTGCTCATGCAAATTTACACCCATATTTTATGATAAAATTAGCTTCTCAAAGATTTTTCATGAAAAAGAAACCTAGTGAAAACTTCTAAGATTACTGATTGGACATAGTCGTACTCAATGTCTTATAGTGTTGTTGATGATATTTTTTTAAGATGCAAATTGGACGCACTGACACCTTTGAATTGAGTTAGTATAATCAAATCAATGGCCAATAGTGCAATGGGTAAAGCAAGTTAGATCAAATGTCTTAGAACTAGATCTTCTGGTCATATATTTACCTTTAAGATCAGTGCATACCGTAGGAGTAGAAGATGAGGATTGGGTAGGCTTTTAGTTGAGAACTAGTACTAGAGAAGGTATAAAATTTAAAGTCTTACGTTTCAGATATTGCTCAATCTAAAGAGCAAGAGAGCACCAATAACAATATAAAATTTATGAATTAACATTTCTTATCAAATTTTGGATCATAAACCTTATCAAAATCTCAAAATTATAGTCTGAGGGTCCACGATAACATTACAATGGATCATAAGTTCATCAAAGGGAGTCATATAATCAACAATGGATTGAGATCCTTGTTAAAGGGTGATTAATTCACCTAGGAGTTAGTAATGAAAGGTTAACGGAAGATATTTATGCTTTAGGGTCTCTTTCATCTCCATATCTTGATTGGTGGATGTCTTCACCGAAGTTTTGTAGTTTGAGATTGTCCCAATATATCTTGGCGTAGCTAACAAATTTCATGTGAGCAAATCTAACTGGATTCTCTTAAAATAAATAAATAAATAAATAAAAACTTGATACTCCATTTAGACTTGGTCATGGCCATCCAATCAAAGTGTTGGTTCATGTCTAGAACAAGTCAGGGAAAGTTTGTGTCAAGTTAACCATTAAAAGTTGATAGAACAATTTTTTAGTTTTTGAGTAATGTAATTATTTAGGCCTCGGTGCATATGCCTTGAGATGGCATATTGGTGATCCACTCCATATTGTGGCTCCTTATTAGGATAAGGGTAACAATCATGGGATGGTCGTGGATTGTAACCATTGTTTTGCTTCTTAGAGGCCTCCATATGATTAGGAGCCCTTTCATCTTGAGATAATTATAATGTTCATCTTTCAGAAATGGATAATGATGATGATGATGATGGGTCTAGTTAAGGTTGTAGGATTTGAAATAGGATTAGGAGTTAAAATGGGATGAGGAGGTGGTTTCATATTGATATCCTCATGAGAGATCTCATGGGCTAGTTGAGCATAAGTGTGTGGGTCCTATCAACTCTATATTTAACTGTGTTCAACCTTGTTTGTACTTCTCGATAGGTTTGTTGGTGAAAATGTGAAGTTTATCTATTTATTCTTGTAAATGAGGGGAGAGGTTCTTACATTGATGATTCCGAGCTTGGCCAATGTAGTGATAACAGTATGAGTTGACATTATGGGAAAATGAGCTTTGACAATTTTATGCTTCTATTTTTGCAAATCTGGTATTAATGTGTTAGGAATTTAAAAATCTTTTAATTGAAAATTTATAAAAGGTGTCAAGCTAATGAAAATTGATTATTTAAATGAAGGTTGTAATGTTAAATGAAAATGAAGCCTGATCATAGAGTATAAAGTGCAAGAAACATAAAATATATATATGCAATTTTTTGGCAACAAATTAGTTTGGCTTAATGTGAATTAATTTAAAGAGATTTTCACACATAATTGAGGACACTCATAAAATTTCAAGCAAAAGCACATTGGTATGGTATTTGTAAAAATTCAAATAATAAAGTAACACTTAAAACACATTAACGAATTTCTACGTACAAAATATTTCTAGAGGAAAATACTTGTTTTAATGCCAAATATAATATAGCACGAATTCAAAACTATATTTTGATATAGAAATAAACTAGAATGCATTGTGTAAGTAAGATAATGTTCAACTGTAATTCAACAAAAGCAAACTTCAATAAGTTAGGGAAAGTTTAATATGGTTGATAACTAGTGTGAATCCAAAGAATTAATGAAGTTTAAGCGGAGCACTTAGCAACTACAGTTCTCAACCATAAAAAGATGTTTAGCCTTATGATTGTAAAGAGAAAACATCAAGTTAGGGAAGGATCTAACCATAGGAGAGTTGACCATTCTATAGGTGAAGTAGCAGATAACTTAAAGTCAACCTCCCCAAATAGTGCTTCAACATGTAGTTCTTTTTTGTAGAAGACCTAGTTCGAAGATTTATACGTACTCTCACACTCAAGACATCCCTTACTTGAGAGAGAGAAGAATACTGAAAAAGCACAAGTAGCTTTATACTCAAAGCAAGTTCTTTGAAGTTTTCCAATAGCTTCAAAGTATTTCAAAGGAAAAAAAAAAAAAAGTCAAGAAAGGAAGGTTGGCCCCATGGTTTTTTGAATGAGTTTGAATTTAAGAGAGAGAGTGTGTGTGATGAGCTAGTCATGCCTAATAATAGAGAAAAAAATGGTGTTGTCAGGGTTATGTGGTTGTCAATATACAAGACATGGCTCATGATCATAATATATGAGGATCGAACATAATGTACAATATATTGACTCGAAAATAAAGCGCATCATAATGGATCTTAGGCGCACTGTCGTCTAGACTTAATGATAATAATGACGACATTCAAGGTGTGTCCTGCACACTCTGTTATGCATGCCAAAATAATTTTGATTTATCTTTTATGTCTTGATCAATAGGTCTTATTTGTTTGCTTTCTCCAATAGCCATCTCATTCTTTTGCATTTTGTTAGCTATCCATTGTGGCAATCCAATTTCTCAGCACTTGCCAAAATAATTCCTATTAATCAGGAAGCATATGCAGCATAAGTTTTTTTTTTTAATCTGTAGAAAATCCTATAGAAAAACAAAAATTGTCTTGTGCCACCTTCAATGATCGCTATCCAATGGTGTGTTGCTTCCATGTTGTTACCTCTAACACCATTACTTTACAAGTCATCTGACCTTTGGTAGAGAGACAAACTTGTGCATTCGAAACTTCCATCAATAATACAATTTTATCTTGGCCAAGCCCCAAATTTTACCTATAGGATTTCTTACATAAAAAATCTATCTTTTAACGTATGTGTGCCAGATATTCTAAACCTGAATTGAAAGTAGTTTTCATATTCCCTCAGTTTGTAAGAATAGTTCAAACAATTATAAAACTTGATTGTTTATGAGTTTTTTTATTTTTTTATTTTTTTGTTTCCAGTGGTGTATGCTTGTACTCATGTACCATTATGCCATTTCGAGTATTACATTTTAATATATTCACCGGCCTTGTTCATTTCAAATAGTAGCATCTTAAGCTAGTCATCGACAGCCTCATCTTTCTATTTGCCTTCATAACTTCAATTGAGATTTCTCTTCCTTCCAAAATTTTCATCTCGTTTACCATTATTTAGATTAATGGTTGCTTCAGGTTGAATAAAATTTTTCTACTAGTTTTCTGAACTACTACTAAATCAGTCTATTGCTGCGCAGCTGGCGGATGTATGGTCTTGTGGTGTCACTCTATACGTGATGCTTGTAGGAGGCTATCCCTTTGAAGACCCAGAAGACCCTAAGAATTTCAGGAAGACAATACAGGTTATAAATTCTTCATTCCTCAGTTTCTTCTATTGCTAATAAGCTCATGAAATTCAGTTACTTGAATTAAAATCTGTGATGAGCCAAAGTTTTCATTGCTGAAGCTTCTTTGATCATAGAGAATAATGTCAGTTCAGTACACCATACCCGACTATGTCTATATTACACAGAACTGCAGACAATTACTTGCCCGTATCTTTGTCGCCAGCCCAAGCAGAGTAAGTTACTTCGACATTCCAAACCTTTTTCATGAGGGCATCAATCTCACTATGTTGTACAATTTTAAACAAATTATACTGGCCAACACGCACATGAAAAACTTCTTTCCATCTATTTCTGTCCAAATAAATGTCAAAGCTGGCAATTAATCTGAATTGTTTTGAATTTAATGAGGTGAGGAATCAAATTGAGCACTTTGAAAAGACAGATTAAAATGAACAAAACTAAAAATTTATAAACCATTTTGATCATTTTCTCCTTATGTCGTATGGGTTCGCTTATATATTTCTCAAAAATTGCAGAGAATAAGGATGAATGAAATAAAGAACCATCCATGGTTCCTGAAGAACTTGCCAAGAGAGCTGACAGAAACTGCCCAAGCTGCGTACTTTAAGAGGGATAATAACACTCCGACCTTTTCTCTCCAGGCAGTGGAAGACATAATGAAGATTGTGCGTGAGGCCAGAACCCAGTTACCATCTTCAAAGTCTATATTGGGCTATGGCTGGCCTGTAGATGATGAAGAGGAAGAGGAAGATTATGAGGAACTAGAGGAAGAAGAAGAGGAGGAAGACGAAGATTATGAAGAAACTATTACAAAAGCCTCTATTGCATATTCTAATGATGCCCCTGCATCTTCTTCCAGAAGCAGAGAATCTCCTCCTGTTGGCGCCAATAGGTTAAATTCTGAAGAATTCCTTAGCTACGACTTTGATTTCCAATGAATTTGGATCTATTAGTGGAGAGATTATTACGTTGAGTCGTCCGGAGGACAATTAGGATGTTCTACATCACCTGATACACTGCGGTATACAACAACAATACACAACGTATTGGTTATGTGGCGTGTTCTGATTGGTCTCCTGACGACATCCGATAACCGAATGTAATAATTTCGCCTCTTCTTGATGCGGGTATGGATTTCGGTGGCTGCTATCTTTATTATAGTTTTATAAAATAGTTTTCTATAGTTTTGTACATAGTTCAAACACTATTTTAACATGGATTTGATAGCACGAATATATTATCGCATGGAGGCCTTGCTTTTGTAGCATTATCTTAATAAAAGAAAATTGTGTTATATCAATAAAATTAAAACTTTATATTTTCAAATGATTAAGTTCAATGAAAAGCCTCCATCCAAGTAATAATCATCTTTAACTATTTGGCATAAACGGTTTTTTTTTTTCAATCACCTTTAACATTGATACGACCTCAAAAATTGTTTTGATCAAGCACGAATCTCGAGACATATTCAAGTTAGAAACTTTCAAAATTAAATTCAGGATCATCTGAATTCCAATTTCAGCAAACTTATAGTGAAACTGAACATCTCAAAAAGACGAACAAAACAACATCAAAATTGGTCGAACTCAAGCCCAAATGGGTCTGAATAGGGGGACATTTGATAAAATGATATCCAAATATGCATGCTTATAATCAAATCGAGCGGCTCGGCGAGATGAATCCAACGAGCACAAGATCTCTGAATTCCGACATCGTTATGACACTTAAATAATTGAAAAACTCTCTATGATCGGGGGAATCAATACGAGCCATCCGATAGAGCACTTCGAACCTACTCCGAATCTTCTCTAAATTTACGGGGTGAGCTACTCATAAAAATCTATAAAAAGACCTCCACTCTCTATATGAGGGGGACTTTTGGTTGGAGATTTCAGAGAGCTCTGAAACTTCAAGAGCTCTAGCACTACCGCCCGGCCGCCAATCATCGCCAGACAATCGCCCAGCCGCCAATCACCGTCGGACTACCTCCCGGCCACCGATCGCCGCCAGATTTTAGCCCGACCATCGTCGGACCGCCGCCCTATCGCCGACCGCCGCCAGACCTTCGCCCAGCCAAATACCGCCGCTGGACCTTCCCCTGGCCGACGACCACCGCCGGACTTTAGCCCTACCTTCATCGGACCACCGCCTATTCGCCGACCGCCGTCGGACCATCTCCCGGCTGACGACCGCCGCCGACTTTAGCCCGACCTTCATCGGACCACCGCCAGGCCTCTAACTGTCTTCAGACCTTCCCCCAGCCAACTACTACTTCCGGATTTCATCCCGACCATCGTCGGACCACCGCCCGGCCGCCGTCAGCAGCCGGACCTTCAGCCGACCGACGTCCATTATCGGACTTCACTCTGAACATCGTTAGACCACTGCCCGGCCGCCGAATGCCTCCAAACCTTCACCCGGCCGACAACCGCCGCCGGACTTCAGCCCAAACTTCATTGGACCACTGCCCGGCCGCCGACCGCATTCAGACCTTCCCCCGGCCGACTATTACCGCCGGACTTTAGCCCAACCTTCGTCAGAACACCGCCTGGCTACCTTCCGTCGCCCAACCTTCACTCAAGCAACGACCGTCACTGAACCTCACCCTGACCATCATCGGACCACCGCCTAGCCGCCGAATGCTGCTTGACATTCGCCCGGCCGATGACCACCACCGGACTTCAACCCAACCTTCCACCGCACGGCCGCTGACAGCCGCCGAACCTTCGCTCGACCGACGACCGCCGCCGGTCTTCAGCCCGACATTTGTCAGACCACCGCCCACACGCCGACTGTCATCGAACCTTCTCCCGACCAACGACAACCGCCCGACATCAGCCCGACCATCGTCGGACCACCGCCCGGCCGCCGAGTGACGGTGGAACTTCATCTCGACTTTCGTCGGACCACTGCCCGGCTGTCGACTAACGGTGGACCTTCGCCTGGCCGACGACTGTCGCCGAACTTCAGCCCTACCTTCGTTGGACCACCGCTCTGTAATCGACCGCTACCGTACCTTCGCCTTGCTAACGACCGCCGTCGGACTTCAGCTCGACCTTCGTCGGACCACTACCCGGTCGTCGTCCGCCGCCGGACCTTTGTTGGATCATTCCTTGTCAGCTGAACTTCTGAACAAAAGCCGTCGGACTTACTCTGCCAGGCCGTCGCCAAACCTTAGACTAGATCTCCAAATTATTGTAATTTGACCACCTCTAATTCGAGGGATGGGCCAACCCTTGTAATTCACTCAAGTTTAGTGGAATCTTTTCACTTGGGCGATGCTCCGTGGTTTTTCCCTCTTTGGACTTTTCACGTAAAAAAGATCGGGTGTTTTACTTCTCTCTTTCTGTTTGTGTGCTAAATATCCGTGCATCGCTATGACGAAAAGTTTACTCACTCTACCATCACGAATCTTCCAGCCCGCAACAAACATAAATATGATAAATGAAATATGCTCAGTGATTAACACAGCCTGAAATATATCTGTCACCTTCCGCTATCTCCAAGCCAATAGTTTTGCACCTCCTTTTAGAATTTCAGTTTAAAAAAATAGAGATGCCCAATCTGAAATATTTTAGTAGGTATAAAAAAGCCATCATGATGTCATGAAATATTGGGAAAAAGTGCTGAGTTCAAATAATGCCAAACTTGCAAAATTTATAAGACGACTTTCTTATTATTTATTTTAGCAGTTTTCTAGTATAAAATTTCTAGTTTAAAAAATATCTATATTAAAAAATTATTTTAGAAAATAGTTTAGAAAGTTATTTCAAATGAAGTCCAAGTGAAAGAACATTAAAGTGGATGATTATTGATCATGAAAAAAAAAAAACACAAATTTTGAAGTATAGTGATCTTTATTTTGTTTAGAAATAGTGAGCAATAAATCATAAAATATGTGATATTGGAGGAACAATTTTGTCGTTTAACAATTGTGGCAACTGACATAAATTCTTTTTCTCGCTAAATTTTTTTCTTACACTGACATTTACTTGATGGAATGGAGAGAAGCATGAGGAGAGATTTAAATGAGATAGAAGAGAGGGATATGTCCAATGGGGTGGGGTTGAGAAAGAGTGGACGAGATAGGAGAGATAGGAGCTCTTGGATAAGGAGAGAAATAGAAAACTATTTACCATTTACAATAAAAGATACTTTTTTTAAGATAAATATAATTAATTATAAGGTGACTAGTACTATGATAATTATAAATGAGGGCATAAATATTGTTAATACTTATGCTTCCTAACTTATATTAGAAATGAATATAAAAAAATCAATTGAATATATACGAGAGTATTCATGTTGAGTATGAAATATGAGATATAAATAAATGGAAAAAGATAAATTTAATTTTGTTATAAGTTAAATAAGAATTAATGATAATGAAAAAATAATTTAGAATTAGAAAAAAAAAATACTCACATTAATCTAACCACCAAATCATTGTAAATCTATTTATACTCTAAAGAAATATTTTCCTTTTTTGTGGATATTGGAAGGTAATTTTTGAAGAATATGAATACACAATATAAATAATAATTAATGACATATATCTTAAGACCATAGAAAAATTTAGTGGACTTAATTGTCCTAGGACATGACCCTAGGACAAGATGGTCAATTTTGAAAAATAAAAATTATTAAACTTTCAATATAAATTTCTCTGAGAGACAAATTTATATTTTTAAACTTGATGTGTGATAAAATGATTACTTTCGTCAAGATGATTATTAAAGAAATTATAAAAAATTTATAAATAGATCATATATTGATAAGTATTTTACTCTCTACCAATCCTCACTACAACACTTAAATGAGCATTGATCAAATCCTTGATGTTTCTATCACTTGATCATCTCACCACCTCTCCTTTTGTTCTCACACTTGACACTTGTGCAGAGATCTGAAAGTCCGCTGATTGATAGTTGCACTCCTCCATACATTATCACATTATTTAAATAAGGAATGATGCTTCATCACCTCATTATGAATGACCAAACAAAAGCCTAATACTTATCCACAATCAAAGCTAAAGTAGATTGTGTAACTATTGTTGGGTCTCTCTTAAACTTAAAAATATCTTCCTTTATATACTGGATGGACTACCTCCATCTTACCATGCATTCAAAATGAACATCAAAATTAACCTATAACCTCTTAGTTTTGATGATCTATACTCACTATTCTATAATAAAGAAACCCATCTTTCCACTGAAGCCCCTATGAAACTCCATTCAATCCAAGCCACTGCTTGTGACCAGAGGTAGAGGCCATGTATACACTAATACTCCCATCAAAAAAAGACGCCCCCCTTTGAATATAGTGAAACCGACTCATTTTTCTTCATCTATGCACCAAGGTAGTAAAGCTTT
The DNA here is from genome assembly GCF_001605985.2 of Dendrobium catenatum. NCBI lineage: Eukaryota > Viridiplantae > Streptophyta > Magnoliopsida > Asparagales > Orchidaceae > Dendrobium > Dendrobium catenatum. Next base: position 13,577 of record NW_021528048.1, on the reverse strand, counting down.
TCTCACTACACTTTATTTGCCAAATTTTTAATAACCAGCCACTCAACCACTCTTGATTGCAACACCATCATCCCCACTAGAACTCCAACAAGAAAGCTCAGATTGTTGGATATCAAACTTGCATGCATGGTACATTAGCATGGGCACAACACCTCATTGTACCTTTGATTCAATGCAACTATTACATATTAAGCCTTATCAGTAATTACAACAAGTCATTCTTAACAATGAAAAATATCTACCCATCTCCACGATGGGCTAAGGTTTACTTCCCACTCCCACCAATAAGCTCCTCCATTAACATCCCAAATATTTCCATTAACCTCCTCTCTATTCATCTCCTCACTAATAACAACTCTTTTTCTATCTCATTTCATGTTCAGGGTTTTTAAATACAGTATTTTTCGCTCAAGCAACTTCTCCTTAAATCAAATGCCACCTCTAAATAATTTCAATTAAAAAATAGAATCAACATATAATTCAACTTCTTCATTAAAATTTTCCACACTGATTGTAGGGGAAGATACATAAAATCCAACCTGAAAACCCATCTCTCAAGTTGGGACAACCAATATTATTAAACCTATCCGTATACACCTGATAAAAATAGAGTAGCAGAATGTAAAAACTGTCATCTTCTTAAAACTAACCATATTATACTCCTTGAAACATCTCTATCCCATATCTTTTTGGTTGATGTTCTACTAGTTATTACTTATCTTCTCAACAAGTTAGCTTCCCATCAAGTTAGCTTCCCATATAACTAAAAAATCAAAATATCAGCTATTCCACAACAAACCACCATGCTACTCCTACCATATAACATTTTCCTCAACTTAGTTGATAAAAATCATCTAGATATATTAGCTATGTACTCTTGGGTGTTTTGAATACAAAGATGATTTTTATTTGATTTATCTATTTGTGTAAACCCGAGTTCGTGCAAGTGTACGTGCCATGACAAGCAATAAAGAAGTGAATTATATATCATTCCCATGAGGAAAGGTAATATCCTAAGTTTACTCTAATACTGCCTATGTGAATCACTAAGTTTATCTCACTAGCTAATTTTTAAATATTTGCTACAAGAATTCTCCTACAATTGCAAAAAGGGAAATGTATATGTTAAAAGGTGTTTTGAACCTATGATAGTGTAGAAATTCAAGCATGCAAAAGTTGGATTTGATTTTAGTTTACTGTGAATCAGAGAAATTTTACTCTTAGATCTTTGTCGAGCATGTAAGAGTGCCAAGTTAAGTTTTCACTTAACTATATTGATTCTATCTCCTAAGATTCCAAAATCCTAGCCATCATATGTTTATGCATGGTAAAGTTCAATTTTACATCCCTTAGTTGTTCCTCTATTCCTCTAACGAAGTAATAGATCACATTTATTTTTAAGTTAATGCACATCCTAAAAATAATTAAAGGAAGAATGAGGGAAATTAAAATAGAATTAAAAGGACTTCATGAAGTTACAATCCAAACTTAAGCACACTTGATTTCTCATACATGATAAGACCAAACTATTGATTTTTGCTAGCCCTGAATTTAGAACTAAGAGAAACACATTCCATTAATTTTAAAATATAAGTACAAAGAGAGTTCAAGAAAATATTGCATTAGGAAGTTCTTTTCATATATTGTTACAAACTCTTCTAACACCATAATGGGCGCGCTTCCTACGTTTTCTCTTCCTTCACTTTCAATAGAAAATTCCCTAATTTATTTTGCACATGCCCCCCTCTCAAATTCGTCGAAAAACTTTATATTTTAGTACAATAACTAACTTTGAAACTGCGTCACTTCTAAGGGTAGCTTTGCAACACTCACAAATGTACTAGCACTATGGCACTCATATCTCCTTCCACTATGGTGCTTTAACTGAATCAAGACGTCATTTACTTATGGTAATTATCTTAACTATTTCTCTACGGTGTTAGAGTGTATTTAGTGTTGTAGTACCCTTCTCTAGTGCTGTGATTTTGCAATGCTCTTGTATTTGTGGTGCCTGAATAGCATTATAGCGCAAAATTTTCTCCACTTTGGCACTTTGCTCTCTATTTTTTTAATCAAAATATGGGGTCAGACGCTGCAGCGCTCCAAGTTTCAATGTTATAGCACTCCAAATGTTGGTGCTTGTTCTTTTTCTCATTTTCATCCCTTCATATGGAATTTACCTCCAAAGAAATGCAAATAAGGTCTTATAACATGAAAAGAGAAATCAAAACTATCAAAAAAACTTTCACTAACAATTTTCCCAAACTTAACCAATTACTTATCCTTATTAACCTCATTTTTTCTGAGTTAAACTAAATCCTAAACATATAAAACTCTATCACAAGTTTGACATCAAATGGTTATAGTGTTTATTAGACACCAAGGGTATGCTCTAAGTGGCTTGACCATATTTGATTGGTCAAAAGGGTCAAAATACCATAAATAATCAAAATTGGACAGACTAAAATTAAACCCAAAATACATTCACACTAGCCCATTTGTTTTTCTCAAACTGACTTTAGAACCTTCTTAATATCTGTTTGAAACCAACCCATGGGCTAACTTTGCCTGGACAAGACCCAAGAGGTCCGCTCCATATAAAATGACCCATGGTCATTTTCACCTTTGCCAGCCACTTCCTTGCCCATACCCTACCACCTAAATGTTCCATTCCACATGGAAAGCATAAAAAAATCTCTTTCTATTACAAATCTAGACCCAAGTGCTGTGATTTTGATGATAACAAATATTATTGGATTTCTTACTGTGTTATCTCTTGTTAATTACTATTATTGCACATTTTTTTTCTTATGCACTTATATTTCAGGTTCACCATTCACTTGCAAGTTTTATCAGATTAAGATTGGGTAGACTAGGGTTAAATATATCGTGAAGAGTTTGTATTTTAAATTCTTATATACTTTTATCCTTCTTGAATCAAATTATGTATTTAGTCAATACTAAGCTTAGAAATCATGCAAACACACACTCAAGGGAGTGAGTTAGTGATAATATCAGAAGTTGGATTTTCTAAACTAATCATAGCGTACAATCAACTAATAAAAAATGTTTAAAATGACTAATTATGATAATCAATACAAGATGAACTAATCATATTATAAGATATATATATATATATATATATATATATATATATATATAAATCAAACCTCTGTTGGTGATAAAATATATATATATATATATATAATAGGACGATCAATTGAAAAATCAGGATCCCAGCCACCAATCACAATTAAGGCAATATTTTGAAATTCAAATATTATACTCATCATACTAGATGACAGGTATCATAGTGTACACTGTAATTAAATCTTTCCTAAATTAATTTTGTGATAAGGGAATGAATTTGGATTAATTGATCCAGTCAGATCGTACAGAATGATTAGACCACTTATATTATACGACCCAATTCCTACATAGGATGATAATTAAATTATCGCCAATTATACTGGATGATAATCCAAGTCATTTGAACTAATCATACTAGATGATCTAAATTTTCATGTATGATGAGCTAAAATCCTTGAGTTGATCGCATAGAACTTAGTTCTTTATATATTACTAACAGGAGTACTTTGTGAAAGTTTGTGAAGATTATTGAACCTCTAAGAACCAACACAAGGCAAACCAAGAGGGGTGGGGTGGTGAATTCATAATTTAAAAAATTCTTTAAAAAAAAATATTTTATACTTTTTCACACACTAAAATTAGACAATTTCAATAACGAATGTGAAAGCAAATAAATTCACAATACCACAAGAAATTAAAGCTTTCAACCATATGGTAAATCACAAAAAATGTAGAAATCAAATTACAAAAATGTAAAAGAATGAACACACTAGATTTTATAGTGGTTCTATCAAATTTGTCCTATGTCCACTCCTGGAAGCCTCCACTCCAGGTATTACACTAAACCTTTTAGTGTCTCTCCTTTAGCCCCCATAGCTAGGCGGAGAAGCTCTTACAAAATCTCTTCTATCAACTAGGTGTGACAGAGTACCTTAAATCCTTTTCACCCTCCTAGTGAAGGAAGAGAACCTGAAATCCATTTTCTCTCTCCTGGAGATGGCAGAGAACTAAGAATCTTTGTACTCCCTTATGGAGTTGGCAAAGAACCAAGATCTATGACTAAAGAATGTCTCTCTGGAGTTACCCAAGAATCGTAGAGACTTGAAGAAGATTGGAAGGAACATTTCTTGGAGTAAGCTTGTGAAGCTCTCATAACTCCCCCTCACAAGAACTCTCACTCCCTTCTCTCCCAAAGATCTCTTCAACTGTCTCTCTAAGATCCCTCTCATGCAAACTCAATAGCAAATATATTTCTTACAAGATAATGTAGGAGTTTAAATATAAAGCCTCCAAAGAAGCCCTAAATTTCAATTTACTATTAAGAATCATCCCATATGATCATCCTGTATGATTAGTACAAAATAGGACTACTAGGTAGTACGAACTATATTGGTATGTACAATCAGTTCAAGAGATTATATTGATTATCTTGTAAGATCCTGCGATCGTCCTATATGATTAGTTCAAGCGACTGTATTGATCGTCCATTATGATAATCGTCTATAAGCAGTGATTAAACATTGTCTCATGCATCTCTTGGGTCATAGAATATGATCACCTTATACAATGTGATTGAGCAATTAAACTATAATTAGTCTCCTAATCATAAGATCAATTTATTCATGATTGTCACATAAATTGTCTAGTATAATATATATCAACCTATATGATTAGAATAAAATTTGAATATTAAAGTATTGCCTAAATTATGATTGGTAGATGAATATTATGATTATACCTGATCATCATGTATGATTAGGAATGTTCAGTATGATTAGTTTAATAAAACTTAATTATCAAAAGGTGTCCTAATTAGGATTCTTGTTAACTAATCATCCAGTATGATATAAATTGTACTATACAATTAGTTAAAAAAATAGAAATTTTACTAACTCACCAACTCGCACCCTTGAGTGTGTGTGCAAGATTACTCAGCTTAGTAACCACCATATACATAACTTGACTCAAGAAAGGTAAAAGTACATTGAAGTTAAAATTATAAACAGACTCAACCCTAGTCTACCCAATCTTGAGTTGATTGAAGTTTCAAGTGAAGGGTGGACATAAAATATTAGTGATTATGGAAACAAAACATATATGAAATAAATAGAAGTAAGAGAATAATAATGTTTATTATCATCAAAATCAGAGTACCGAGGTCCTGATTTGCAATAATATCTTCTTTTTGATGATGGTAAATATTATTGTTTAAAAATATTCAAATTCTTTGTTATTCTTTAATCTCCCCCTTAAAAGGTGAATTTTTGAATGTGAGGAGAGTAATTTTTTTTTTTTTAAATATGAAATAAATATAAGAAATAATTAGAAAAAATAAATATAAGCAAATTAGTAAACAAGCTTCATTTAAATAAGGGTACAAATAAGTGAACAACAAACTATTACTCCCCCTTTTAGCATCACAAAAAGGAGAAAACAATTGAAAAGCAAAAGACATAAAGAAAAAAAACACATACATAACAAAGTATAGAAGAAAAGTGTAGTACAAACACATGAACAAAAATACAAAGCAAATTAGAAAAAGGAATAATCTTGATCAGGACGTTGTAGGAGCTATTGGAATATATTACATGGAGGTGAATAATTAGAGAAGGAAATTAAAGATTATATTTTGACCCTAGGATAAAAGCAACTAAATGTCCTAAGGCAAGGTTAGGTTGTCTTTTGTGGTGAGAATCTTGAATGCACGTTAGGTTATCAAGATAACGAATGATAAGATCAGTTGCATTAAAGTCAATATTAGCATGATGTTGTAGGTGGCAAGTGAGAGAATATGGATAATGTTAATTCGATCCCCTGCTTTAGGAATGATTGAGTTGTGGAGGATGTGATGAATGATTCTGACATCCTAGACTAAGGTGCTAACTTGGGCTACATGATAGTTAATATTGGCTTCCTTAAGAATGGTGTTTACAGGGGTCCAATTATAGTCAGGATTTGAGTCTAAAATATAAATTTGGTCTCCAGTAGTGGAAAGGTGAATAAATTCAAGAAAGTCTTGGTAAGTGATTTATATAGTCCTTTTATTAACATAAGATTGTAGGGAAGTAACCTCATTGTTAATTTGAAGGCTTACAAAAAATTTGAATAGAAGTTTAAAATTGAATGGAATGGTAAGAGTGATGATGAAACCAAGAGTTGTTTCGGCAAAAAGATCGTGTACCTGAAAGTCTAGAACCTCTTGAATAACAATTTTGGATGGGGTAATTCAAGAATTTTATAATGATTATAAGCTGCTTCATTAGCTTTCTCAGTAAATCTAGGATCAATAGTGCACCTATAGGAACTACCCGTAAGTTCTTGAGAATGTTTTTCACCATCCATTTCAAGGAGGGAGAGTGCAAGAGGAAAGTAAGGATGAGAGGATTGAAATGGTGTGAAGAAAGTGAACAAACTCCTACTATTTATATAGGAATTGCCAGATCATGAGATTGTAATTGATTAACGTATAGAATTAATTTGTCTAGATGATCAGTTAAAAAAGGTGGTCTTATCATACAGTATGATCATACATTATACTGGATGATTAGAGAGAGGGCATTCATCCCGAGGAGTCACCCTGTATGATTGTTGACTTATGAGTTCTCAGTACAAACATATGGATCATACATGTTTGTACTGTATGATGTGTTATTAAAGATCATACTGGCTGAATTCAATTCATCCAATGATTCCTACAACAAGGATTATATGTTATGAAGAGGAAATCATATAGTAAGATTACCAATAATTGATCGATGTTAGCCAATGAGTGTGTTGTGATCAAAGATTTAATATTTTATTTAGATTGTATTATATGATATGAATCATACTGAATGATGTGAATAAAAAAATTGAGAAGCTAAAGGATGTAATGTGATGATCAGAAAGGATTCAAAACAAAAACAAAATAAAAATTACATAAAACAAATTGAAAAATAAGATAAAAATAACCACAATATATATATATATATATATATTGAATCGATCAACTTCAATAGATGATAAAGTTTCCTTGTGATTAGACTAAAAATCAGTAAGGAATGAATTTACAATGATGCAATCCAAAGTTATTAGAAATTCAATCTTGTAAACCCTAGCTCGAGCTTCTTAAAGGTCAAATTTCTTTTCGAACAAAACTCTAATTCAGAAAATAAATTTGATAGGAAATGTGATATTTTTTTACTTCATTTCAGAATAATATCTGATAGAATGATATTGCTAAGCAATGAAAAAGAAATCATGAATTTAAAATTCAAGTGTAGGAGATATCAACTAGCACATTAATTCTTCCAAGATTTTAAAGATTTGAAAGTAATGGAAGCTATTTCATAATTGGCTCATTTTGTGCAGCTTTTTCATCTTTTAGCGCACATTGTGCATTTTTTAATTTTTGATGCACATCATGCATCTTACAATTATTTGGTGGCTTTTATGCATCTTTTTAATTTTGGGCTCATTTTGTTCCTTGTTTCATTTTTGCATGCTTGCTTCATCTTAAAATTTTTAAAAAATTCTCTCAGTTATGAGATTATCTTCAAAATATGAGAGAAGACAAACTCACTCCCTTATATAAGGAAGAGTAAACCATAAAATAGATTTATATTCATATGATAAATGCAAACAAATTGATTACAAAAATTTGATGGAGATTCATTGACTTGGAACATTACTCATATAAGATAAATGACTATAGAAAGATGAAGCATATCTATATTTCAAGGTCCAAATTTTAATTTAAAATAGACTTTGAATTAAAAAAAAAAAAACAACTAAAGAAGTTAGAGCAGGAAGAGGAACAATCATTAATTTTTCTTTTTTAAACTGTTTTAGTGGAGTCAATCACAACTTACAATTTTCTAAACAAAAATAAGGCCAAATTATCATTTAAAATAAATTCTAGTAGAATTGAGTGGTGATCAGATTCTTAAAACAGTAAAGAAAAATAAAATAAAATAAAAACATAACATTAAAACATATGCATAAAAACAAACAAAAAATAATAAAATGACAAAAAACATAAAATAGAAAACAACAATTAGATTTTAGATTTTCAAGCATGAAAGTCTATGACACCTAATCTTATTCTTAAAGTACTGAATGTTTCAAAAGCCCGTGATTTTAGTAATGATGTCTACAAACAAATTTTTAATGGCAAGATGATGTAGCTCCATGTCTCCCTTAGTGACATGGTCCCTAATGAAATGATCCCTCATGTCTATGTGTTTGGTCATGGAGTGTTGGATTGGATTCTTTAAAATACAGCTGGTACTAATATTTTCACATAATATTGGAATGGTGCCTATAAGTAGTCCTAAATCTAGAATTTATTTCTTTAACCAAAGGATATGTGTCACACAACTTCCTAAGGCTATGTATCTAGCTTCTATAGTGGACATGGCTACTAAATTCTATTTTCTACTAGACCATGAGACTAAATATTATCCTATGAATTGGCAGGTTCCATAAGTAGTTTTCCTATCAACCTTACATCCAGTAAAATCTAAATCGAAATATCCTATAATTTCAAAGGAAGTGTTGTGCCTAGGATATCATATTCCCAAGTTTTATGTTCCTAAGAGATATCTAAGGATTCTCTTAATAGTAGTAAGGTGGGATTATCTTGGATCGGTATAAAATCTAGTACAGAGACAAACACTAAATATAATATTTCATCTGTATTTCTTTTGATCAACTAATTTTCTACTTGTATCCTTATCCAACTAAAGTGTAGAGATCATGGGAGTGTTAATTGCATTGGCTTTATCCATTTTATATTTCTGAATGATATCCTTAATGTACTTTGATTGAATAAAAAAAATTCCATTATCCTTCTGCCTTACACTAAATCTAAGAAAGTAGTTCAATTCTCTCATCATACTCATCTCAAACTCCTTACTCATTATTTTAGAGAATTCATCACACAACTTTGTTGCAACTCAGAAATGTAGATTAAGAATGTGATTTTTAATGATAGCAAAATCTTATTATTCTATTAATTTTATTATTTCTCTAAGCATATATTAGACAATATTTATTTTTTGTTTGTGTACTAACATTTCAAAGAAATCATACTTTAGACTACTGAAGACTTCAAGATAGAGTAGATTAGGTTTTCATGTAATAAAATATGTAAATCTTTATTTTTTATTTTCTTGAGTCTAAGAGGGTGTGATTGTAATTAGGTAATCGTGTACACACATATATGGGGAGGGAGTAAAAAATTAAAATTTAAAAACTAATCGTACTGTAAAACTTTTAATCATAATGTATGATTTGTTATATTTTTCTTTCAAAATGCAGTTAATCAAATCATGGTTTATATTTTTAAATTGTTTGTACTATATAAAGTTAGTTCGTACAAACGACTAATAGTGTATAAAATTGGGTGCATACTATTGCAACTTGAGCCTATGAGTTTATGTTTTTGATCATAACAAATATTATGGCTCACTTTCTATTGTCTACTTGTATTTGCAATATATGTTTGTTTGTGTATACTAATATTTTAGGAATACCATGCAACATCAAATAAAGAACCAGAGCTCAAGATTGGGTTGAATAATGTTATATTGTAAAAGGGTATGTAATATTTATGGATATAATTTTGATTTCTTGAGTCAAGTCTTATAGGGTGTATGCTTGCTTGGTGACCATGCACACACACACACTCAAGGGAGCGAGATCTAGTCAAATCCAGAAGATCAAGTTTTGAACTAATTGTACTGAACGATTTTGGATCATCCAAGACGATCCTTTATGATCTTAGAAAATAGCCACCAATGCTAATTTAGGCAAGATTTTAATATTTAATTTTTGTTCTAATCGTCTTGGACAATCTAGATCATCTAGGCTGATCAATACAAATCATGCCTAAATTGATCCTGTGATTAGGGGATAAATTATGGTTAATTTTTTCAATCTGATCGTCCTGGATGATCTGTATATCGTACAGGACGATGTTTGCTGACATAATTAATTTTCCTAAATCGTCCAAGTCAAAATACCATAATTATTCTTCTAATTATCCTAGATGATCCATAATATCGTCTTGGATGCTCTGTACATTTTTGTACTAATCATCCTGGACTATCCAAATATCGTCCGAAACTATCAGATCAAATTCTGCTCATCATACTAGATGATCCTGTGATCGTCCAGGACGATTCAGGGCGCCAAAATTGAGTTTTTAGGATTTTCGGAAGCTCTCTTTTTATGCATATTATACATGACGATCCGGCGATCATCCTAGATGATAAGGTCGATTTTACAAATCTATTTAAAGACCTCTTGCTTTTTCATGAATAGTGTCTTTGGCAGCCATTGAAGCTTCATTCTTCTGGAGGAAACTTGAAGAGAGAGCTTGAAAGGGAGAGAGGAAAGGGTGGAGTTTGAGAGAGGGAGAAGATCCTTGGAGGGGGTTTCAAGGGAGTGTGGAGGGGGTTCCATACATTTGCTCCGGCGAGCTTGCACCTTATTACCATCAAATTTAAGGCTTGTCTTGAGGGAAGTTTTGGGAAGAAGAAGATCTCTTTGGTGTCAAAGGGCCCGGCTACTCCGCCGCACTGGGGAAGGTGGAAGTGATTTTGTAAGGGCTTCTCCACCTAGTTGTGGGGGCTAAAGGAGAGACACTAAGTTTAGTACAATACTCAGAGGGTGCCTCCGAGGAGTAGACGTTGGTCAAGGTTTGACCGAACCATTATAAATCTGGTGTGTTCTTTCCTTTATTATTTCCGCATTTAATTTTTGTACTTTGATTTTCTTTGGGGTGAATCTTGATTTTTTTTTTAAGTTTTGTTTTTATCGTGAAAGATTTTTTTAAATACCAATTCACCCTCTCTCTTGGTTAGCCTTGGGCTAGTTCATAAGGGCTTAACATCCCTAACGAACTTTCAAGTGCCTTCAGTGCACTTTCACATACCAGTTTGTCCCAAATGACTTAATTCATTTTTATACTATTCATAGTGTACGAAGTTAGTTTATACAGATGACTGACAGTGTATGAAATTGGGGTCATCCATATTCATACCATATGAAGCATAATTTGAAATTAATTAGAGTAATTTACAAATATATTTAATATTTCAAGTGAATGCTGGTTTTAAATTAAAGTACCTATTTTTCTAAAAATATGATATAAAATATTAATTTTTGTGGGTTTAAAATTAAATTTTAATTAATTATAGAAGTTTTAATAATGAAAACCACTTAAAAATAATTAAAAAAACTAATTAAACCCTAAAATAACGGCTGAGTGACATTTGGCAGTTTTGAATTCGTTCACCAAACCGCAGGCAATCATTAGTCATGATTGTGTCGCGCACAATCATTGATAATTATTAATGGCGGCGTAGTAATGATTTTGCGAGACTTAACCATGTTAGTGTGATCTTACAGGTGTTGGATCATCCGCAGTTTAATACCAAGGGCCCTAATCGTGCTGGATGAGGATTTGATCATGCGGATGCCTACCCGTGTTCGGTCAATGTGCAAAATAAAAGACTATTGATCATTGATCACGAGATCAAAGGTCAATATTTTGTACACTAAGGACTAGGAAGGAACCAAAACCTTAAAATGAAAATCATCTCATTCTTGCGAATGAAAAGATTAAACTCCATGAAATTTTAAACACAGATAGTATCCATAAAGAGCATTCATAGAAAGTGATTTTTGAGATCTAAAAAGTGATGAGTAAAAGGTTATTTAGATCTATGTGTGGTGACCTAGGCCTAGGATTTTTAGAACATCTCACCATTAGATCTTCGGGATCTTAACACAATTTTATAGACTGTCTAAGAATAATTTTCTAGTTGAAGTCGAGGTTTGATATGCCTTAGATTGATGGTGAATTGCCTTTGAATGTTTTGGCCTTTGGTTTGCTGAAGGATCATCGCTGGTGAGCTTTCATAGGTGGGTTTGGGTTGGGAAAGATGGATAAAGGCTAGGGGAGCTCACACATGAGAGTTCTCAGGTTAGGGGCCCTTGGAAAGAGAAATAATGCAAAAGTCCTCTTAAAGAAAACTTAGCACTCTTATTTATACCTCTAACTTTATAATGGATGTCTTGGATCGCGTCTAGAGCTAATTAGAAGGGAGGGGAGTTGATTTGGATGGGATTTGAACTAAATATCATTAATTTGACCTAAATAGGTCAAATTTAACCAAGGGAGACTTGAGTTGACCATGTCAATGGTTGACCTAGTCAACCTAGCCAACTAAACCCAAAGGGGTAGGGGTTTGAGCCCAAGATGGATTGAATTGATTTGGAATTAAATGGAGAGCATTTGGGTCAATTTGGGCAAACCTGGGTTTGGGCTCAGTAGACTTGGTTTAATCCAGTGAACACAAGGGATGTTGTCTTGGGGCCTGACTTGGTTAATTTGACCAAGTCAAACCCTTTGACCCAGGTAGAGGTGAAAATAAGGTCAATAAATGGACCCCAAATAGGAGCAGTAAACAAACTAATGAACCGATCGTGTTAGCATTAATCAAATGGGACAAGAGAAGTAGGGTAAAGAACACAAACAAAATATCACCAAAGGTGAAAAAGTAGGTTGAATCCTCTCCTTGCCCTACCCTATAGCATGGGCAGATTCGATGAGAGAAAAGAGGGAAAGATGGTTCCTCACATTCACCTGACCATATCAAAATAGTGAATGTGGACAGACTCGATGTTCATCTGACCATATCAAAATAGTGAAATAATAAGCAAAGAGGTAAAGTAAACCAACTACCTACCTGAACATATCAAAATAGTAGGATAGAAGGTGGAAGTGTCCTGTATTCACCTGATTATTTCGAAATAGTGAATGTGGAGCCTGGGTAAAAAGGTAAATTGATTATCTGCCTGGCCATATCAAAATAATAGAATAGAAGGTGAATGGATCCCACATCCTCCTGACCCTATCAAGATAGTGGATGGGGTGACTGAATATCTGTCTGACCATATCGAAATAGCAAATAAAGAAGTCTCAAAAGTTGATATCTATCTGACCATATCAAAATAGTAAGACTTCAAGAAAAGAGTCTGATATCCACCTGACCATATTGAAATAGTAGATGTAGACAACTTAATATTCGCCTGACCAAATCGAAACAGTGAAATAAATAATGAAAGGGGTGGTGAGGTATGCCTCTTAAGGACTCTATCGGGCTCTTAACTATGTAAGGTTCAACATCCGCTTGACCATATCGAAATATCAGTAAGGAGTCAAGGGGTAGTGGGGTATTCCTCCTAGGGACTCTATCGGGCACCACTACCCAGGTAAGGTTCAACACCTGCCTGGCCATATCAAAACAATAGATGTGAACGACTTAATACACACATGACCGTATCAAAATAGTGCGTAAAGAGTCAGGGTGGTGGGGTATGCCTCCCAAGGACTCTATCGGGCACCCCATCAGGTAAGGTTCAACATCTGTTTAGCCATATCAAAATAGTGAATGTGAACGATGTTAAGATAGTTGCTATTTGCATGCTTTTCATTT